>NW_027269374.1:194022-298933 GCF_023055355.1 Agelaius tricolor | reverse complement strand
TCCCCATTTTTCCCCTCTCCTGCCCCATTTCCCCTCTCCCCACCCCATTTTCCCCATTCCCTGCCCCATTTCCCCTCTCCCTGCCCCATTTTCCCCATTCTCCCCCCATTCCCCACCCCGTTCCCCCTCTCCTGACCCCATTTCCCCCTCTCCCAATCCATTTCCCCCCTCTCCCAATCCCATTTCCCCCTCTCCCCATCCCATTTTCCCCATTTTTCCTATTTCCCACCCCATTTTCCCCATTCTCCCCCCATTCCCCACCCCATTTCCCCCTCTCCTGACCCCATTTTCCCCCTCTCCCCATCCCATTTTCCCCATTTCCCCCCTCTCCCTGCCCCATTTTCCCCATTTCCCCCCATTCCCCACCCCATTTTTCCCCATTCTCCCCCCATTCCCCACCCCGTTCCCCCTCTCCCCACCCGATTTCCCCTCTCCCCACCCCATTTCCCCTCTCCTGACCCCATTTTCCCTGACCCCATTTCCCCTCTCCCCATCCCATTTTTCCCATTTTCCCCTCTCCTGATCCCCATTTTCCCCTCTCCCCATCTCATTTTTCCCTCTCCTGACCCCATTTTCCCTGCCCCATTTTCCCCATTACCTGCCCCATTTTCCCCTCTCCCCATCCCATTTGTCCCCATTTTTCCCATTCCCCATCCCATTTTATACACTCCCCATCCCATTTTTCCCATTCCCCATCCCATTTTCCCCATTTCCCCCCATTCCCCACCCCATTTTCCTTCTCCTGCCCCATTTTCCCTCCTCCCCACCCCATTTCCCCTCTCCCCATCCCATTTTTCCACATTTTCCCATTCCCCATCCCATTTTCCCCATTTTCCCCTCTCCCTGCCCCATTTTCCCCTCTCCCCACCCCATTTTCCCCATTTTCCCCCCTCCCCATCCCATTTCTCCCCATTTCCCCCATTCCCCACCCTGTCCCCCCTCTCCTGACCCCATTTCCCCTTTCCCTGCCCCATTTCCCCTCTCCTGATCCCATTGTCCCCATTCTCCCCTCTCCCAATCCCATTTCCCCCTCTCCCTGCCCCATTTTCCCCATTTCCCCCTCTCCCCACCCCATTTTCCCCATTCCCCCCCATTCCCCATCCCATTCTCCCCTCTCCCCACCCCATTTTCCCCTCTCCCTGCCCCATTTTCCCTTCTCCCCATCCCATTTTTCCCCATTTTCCCCTCTCCTGATCCATTTTTCCCCATTTTCCCCATTCCCTGCCCCGTTTTCCCTGCCCCATTTTCCCTCTTCCTGCCCCATTTTCCCTCTCCTGATCCCATTTTCCCCTCTCCCGATCCCATTTTTCCATTCTCCATCCCATTTTTCCCATTTTCCCCTCTCCTGACCCCATTTTCCTCTCCCAATCCCATTTTCTCCTCTCCCCATCGCATTTTTCCCCATTTTCCCCTCTCCCTGCCCCATTTCCTGTCTCCCAATCCCATTTTTCCCATTTTCCCCTCTCCCCATCCCATTTTCCCCATTTCCCCCCATTCCCCACACCATTCTCCCCTCTCCTGCCCCATTTCCCCTCTCCCCATCCCATTCTCCCCTCTCCCCACCCCATTTTCCCCTCTCCTGACCCCATTTTCCCTGATCCCATTTCCCCTCTCCCTGCCCCATTTTCCCCATTCCCTGCCCCATTTTCCCTGCCCCATTTCCCCTCTCCCCATCCCATTTTCCGCATTTCCCCCATTCCCCATCCCATTTTCCCCTCTCCTGCCCCATTCTCCCCCCTCTCCCCGCCCCATTTCCCCTCTCCTGACCCCATTTTTCCCCTCCCCATCCCATTTTCCCCATTTTTCCTATTTCCCATCCCATTTTTCCCCATTCTCCCCCCTCTCCCCACCCCGTTCCCCCTCTCCTGACCCCGTTTTTGCCGTTCCCAGCCAATTCCATCAAGGTGGAGATGTCCTCGGACGAGGAGTCCCAGGGCCGGCCGCTGTCCCAGGAGGGCCGGGAGGGGCTCCCGGAGGGGTCCCCGCTGCCCGAGCCCTTCCCGGAGCCTTTCCCGGAGCCGCACTCGCCGGGCGGGATCCGCCTGCCCAACGGCAAACTCAAATGTGACGTGTGCGGCATGGTCTGCATCGGGCCCAACGTGCTCATGGTGCACAAGCGCAGCCACACCGGTGAGGGGACGGGGGAAAATGGGAAAAAACGGGAAAAAATGGGGCGAAAATGGCCAAAAATGGGAAAAAAAGGGGCGAAAATGGCCAAAAATGGGATTTGGGCTGCATCGGGCCCAACGTGCTCATGGTGCACAAGCGCAGCCACACCGGTGAGAAAACGGGGAAAAATGGGAAAAAACGGGGAAAAAATGGGAAAAAAGACGGGGCGAAAATGGCCAAAAATGGGAAAAAACGGGGCGAAAATGGCCAAAAATGGGATTTGGGCTGCATCGGGCCCAACGTGCTCATGGTGCACAAGCGCAGCCACACCGGTGAGGGAATGGGGCAAAAATGGAAAAAATGGGGGAAAAAACGGGGTGAAAATGGCCAAAAATGGGAAAAAAACGGGGAAAAAATGAGAAAAAATGGGAAAAAACGGGGCAAAAATGGTCAAAAATGGGAAAAAACGGGGCAAAAATGGGAGTTATGGGGATTTGGGCTGCATCAGGCCCAACGTGCTCATGGTGCACAAGCGCAGCCACACCGGTGAGGGAATGGGGAAAAATGGGAAAAAACGGGGAAAAAATGGGAAAAAACGGGGTGAAAATGGCCAAAAATGGGAAAAAACGGGGTGAAAATGGCCAAAAATGGGATTGGGCTGCATCGGGCCCAACGTGCTCATGGTGCACAAGCGCAGCCACACCGGTGAGGGAATGGGGGAAAACCCAACAAAAATGGGAAAAAATGGGAAAAAACGGGAAAAAATGGGGGAAAATGGGAGTTATGGGAGCTGGAATGGTCATTCCAGAGTGTGGCATGGTCTGCATTGGGCCCAACGTGCTCATGGTGCACAAGCGCAGCCACACCGGTGAGAAAAACAGCAAAAATGGGAAAAAACGGGGAAAAAATGGGAAAAAATGGGAAAAAAACGGGGAAAAAATGGGAAAAAATGGGGTGAAAATGGCCAAAAATGGGATTGGGCTGCATCGGGCCCAACGTGCTCATGGTGCACAAGCGCAGCCACACCGGTGAGGGAATGGGGGAAAAATGGGGAAAAACGGGGGGAAAATGGGAAAAAATGGGAAAAAACGGGGAAAAAATGGGAAAAAACGGGGCGAAAATGGCCATAAATGGGGAAAAACGGGGAAAAAACGTGGTGAAAATGGCCAAAAATGGGATTGGGCTGCATCGGGCCCAACGTGCTCATGGTGCACAAGCACAGCCACAGCAGTGAGAGAATGGGGGAAAATGGGAAAAAATGGGAAAAAAATGGGGAAAAACGGGGCGAAAATGGCCAAAAATGGGATTGGGCTGCATTGGGCCCAACGTGCTCATGGTGCACAAGCACAGCCACACGGTGAGGGAATGGGGCAAAACCCAACAAAAATGGGAAAAAACGGGGCAAAAATGGGGCGAAAATGGCCAAAGACAGGGAAAAAAATGGGAAAAAACGGGAAAAAAACGGGGAAAAAATGGCCAAAAATGGGAAAAAACGGGGCGAAAATGGCCAAAAATGGGATTGGGCTGCATCGGGCCCAACGTGCTCATGGTGCACAAGCGCAGCCACACCGGTGAGGGAATGGGGGGAAATGGGAAAAAACAGGGGAAAACGGGGCGAAAATGGCTAAAAACAGGGAAAAAATGGGGGTTATGGGAGCTGGGAATGGGGATTTGGGCTGCATCAGGCCCAACGTGCTCATGGTGCAGAAGCGCAGCCACACCGGTGAGAGAATGGGGCAAAAATGGGGAAAAACGGGGAAAAAATGGGAAAAAACGGGGCGAAAATGGCCAAAAATGGGAAAAAACGGGGCGAAAATGGCCAAAAATGGGATTGGGCTGCATCGGGCCCAACGTGCTCATGGTGCACAAGCGCAGCCACAGTGGTGAGGGAATGGGGGGAAATGGGAAAAATGGGAAAAAACGGGGAAAAAATGGGAAAAAACAGGGAAAAAATGGCCAAAAACGGGAAAAAACGGGGAAAAAATGGGGCGAAAATGGCCAAAAACGGGAAAAAACGGGGCGAAAATGGCCAAAAATGGGATTGGGCTGCATTGGGCCCAACGTGCTCATGGTGCACAAGCGCAGCCACACCGGTGAGGGAATGGGGCAAAACCCAACAAAAATGGGAAAAAATGGGAAAAAATGGGAAAAAACGGGGCGAAAATGGCCAAAAATGGGATTTGGGCTGCATGGGGCCCAACGTGCTCATGGTGCACAAGCGCAGCCACAGCAGTGAGAAAACGGGGAGAAAATGGGGGAAAATGGGGAAAAAAATGGGAATTTTGAGGAAAAAATGGCAATTTTGGGGTTTTTTAGGAGAATGACCCATTGCCAGCAGTGTGGATTTGGGGTTAAATCTATGGGGTTTTTTTGGGGTTTTCAGGAGAACGCCCCTTCCAGTGCTGATTTGTGGTTAAATCTATGGGGTTTTCTTTTGGGATTTTCAGGTTTGGGGTTAAATTTGGGGTTTTTTTGGGGTTTTCCAGGAGAACGGCCCTTCCAGTGCCAGCAGTGCAGGTTTGGGGTTAAATTTGGGGTTAAATTTGGGATTTTTTTGGGGTTTTCAGGAGAACGGCCCTTCCAGTGCCAGCAGTGCAGGTTTATGGTTAAATTTGGGGTTAAATTTGGGGTTTTTTTTGGGGTTTTCCAGGAGAATGCCCCTTCCAGTGCCAGCAGTGCAGGTTTATGGTTAAATTTGGGGTTAAATTTGGGGTTAAATTTGGGATTTTTTTGGGGTTTTTCCAGGAGAACGGCCCTTCCAGTGCCAGCAGTGCAGGTTTATGGTTAAATTTGGGGTTAAATTTGGGGTTTTTTTTGGGGTTTTCCAGGAGAACGGCCCTTCCAGTGCCAGCAGTGCAGGTTTATGGTTAAATTTGGGGTTAAATTTGGGGTTAAATTTGGGATTTTTTTGGGGTTTTTCCAGGAGAACGGCCCTTCCAGTGCCAGCAGTGCAGGTTTATGGTTAAATTTGGGGTTAAATTTGGGATTTTTTTGGGATTTCCAGGAGAACGGCCCTTCCAGTGCCAGCAGTGCAGGTTTATGGTTAAATTTGGGGTTAAATTTGGGGGTTTTTTGGGATTTCCAGGAGAACGCCCCTTCCAGTGCCAGCAGTGCTGATTTGGGGTTAAATCTATGGGGTTTTCTTTTGGGATTTTCAGGTTTATGGTTAAATTCGGGGTTAAATTTGGGATTTTTTTGGGGTTTTTCCAGGAGAACGGCCCTTCCAGTGCCAGCAGTGCGGCGCCTCCTTCACGCAGAAGGGGAACCTGCTGCGCCACATCAAGCTGCACTCGGGGGAGAAACCCTTCAAGTGCCCCTTCTGCTCCTACGCCTGCCGGCGCCGCGACGCCCTCAGCGGGCACCTGCGCACACACTCCGGTGAGGGAGGGAACGGGGCAGGGATGGGGTGGGAATGGGGTGGGAATGGGGTGGGAACGGGGTGGGGATGGGGTGGGAATGGGGCGGGAATGGGATGGGAGTGGGGTGGGGATGGTGGGGATGGGGTGGGGATGGGGTGGGAATGGGGTGGGGATGGGATGGGAGTGCTCCGGCGCCGCGACGCCCTCAGCGGGCACCTGCGCACACACTCCGGTGAGGGCCAGCGGGAACGGGGCGGGAACGGGGTGGGAATGGGGTGGGAATGGGGTGGGAATGGGGTGGGGATGGGATGGGGATGGTGGGAATGGGGTGGGGATGGTGGGAATGGGGTGGGAGTGCTGGGAGTGGGGTTGGGGATAGGGTGGGAACGGGGTGGGGATGCTGGGAATGGTGGGAATGGGGTGGGAACGGGGTGGGAATGGGGTGGGAATGGTGGGAATGAGGTGGGGAAGGGGTGGGGATGGGGCAGGAATGGTGGGGATGGGGTGGGAATGGGGTGGGAACAGGCAGGGAATGGGGTGGGAATGGGGTGGGAATGGGGTGGGAATGGTGGGAACAGGGTGGGAGTGCTGGGAATGGGCTGGGAATGGTGGGAATGGGGTGGGAACGGGGTGGGAACAGGCCGGGAACAGGGTGGGATGGGGTGGGAATATTGGGAGTGGGGTTGGGGATGGTGAGGATGGAGTTGGGAATGTTGGGAGTGGGGTGGGAATGGGGTTGGGGATGTTGGGGATGGGTTGGGGATGTTGGGGATGGGTTGGATGGGCTTGGGAATGGGGTTGAGAATGGTGGGAATGGGTTGGGGATGGGGTTGGGGATGTTGGGAGTGGGTTGGGAATGGGGGTGGGGATGGGGATGGGGTTAGGAATGTTTGGGATGGTGGGGATGGGTTGGGAATGGGGTGGGAGTGCTGGGAATGGGGTTGAGAATGTTGGGAATGGGGTTGGGAATGTTGGGGATAGGTTGGGAATGTTGGGGATAGGTTGGGAATGGGTTGGATGGGGTTGGGAATGTTTGGGATTGGATTTGGGATGGTGAGGATGGGGTTGGGTATGGGGTTGGGAATGGTGGGAATGGGGTAGGGGATGTTGGGAATGTTGGGGATGGTGAGGATGGGTTGGGAATGGGGTTGGGGATGTTGGGAAAGGGGTTGGGAATGTTTGGGATGGGTTGGGGATGGTGGGGATGATGGGAATGGGGTTGGGAATGTTGGGAATGTTGGGGATTGGGGTTGGGAGTGGGGTTGGGGATGTTGGGAATGTTGGGAATGTTGGGGATGTTGGGAATGTTGGGAATGGGGGATAACGGCCGTGCTTTGGTGGGAAGGGGTCCCACTGTTGGTTCAGGGTGGTTTCTTGGGCTTCACAGGGGAATTCTTGGGTTTTTCCAAGGGTGGAGAGCAGTGGGAAACGGGAGGGGAAATCCTAAAGAAATGCAGTTCTCCAAATCCCAGATCCCAAATCCCAAATCCTGATTTCCAAATCCCAAATCCTCATCCCATGTCCTTTCCCCATTCCCATTCCCCATTTTCTCCCCGACCGTGGGCAAACCCTACAGGTGCAGCTCACACTGGGAGACCCTGGGTCCCAAATCCCAAATCCCAAATCCTGATTTCCAAACCCCAAATCCTGACTTCCAAATCCCAAATCCCAAATCCTGATTTCCAAATCCCAAATCCCACATCCCAAATCCCAAATCCTGATTTCCAAATCCCAAATCCTGATTTCCAAATCCCAAATCCTCATCCCATGTCCCTTTCCCTGTTGCCATTCTCATCCCCAGCTGTGGGCAAACCCTACAGGTGCAGCTCACACTGGGAGACCCTGGGTCCCAAATCCCACATCCCAAATCCCAAATCCCAAATCCTGATTTCCAAATCCCAAATCCCACATCCCAAATCCCAAATCCTGATTTCCAAATCCCAAATCCTGATTTCCAAACCCCAAATCCTGATCCCATGCCCTGTTTTTCCCCAGTTTCCTCCCCGACCGTGGGCAAACCCTACAAGTGCAGCTCGTGTGGCCGCAGCTACAAACAGCAGAGCAGCCTGGAGGAGCACAGGGAGCGCTGCCACGGCTTCCTGCAGAGGGACAGCCCTGCACAGACAGGTGGGTCTGGGAAAACACCACAAAAATCCCACAAAAATCTGGGAAAAGTCCTGGAAAAATCACAGAAAAATTCCGGGAAAAGTCCTGGAAAAATCACAGAAAAATTCCAGGAAAATCCCACAAAAATCCCACAAAAATCTGGGAAAAGTCCTGGGAAAAGTCCTGGAAAAATCACAGAAAAATTCCGGGAAAATCCTGGAGAAATCCCAGGAAAATCCCACAAAAACCTCAAATCCCAAATCCCCAGGGACTGGGAATGGGGAATTGGGATCCCAAATCCACGGGCACAGGGAGCGCTGCCACGGCTTCCTGCAGAGGGACAGCCCTGCACAGACAGGTGGGTCTGGGAAAACACCACAAAAAATCCCACAAAAATCCTGGAAAATCCTGGAAAATGTGGGAAAATTCCTGATCTCAAACCCCCAGGGACTGGGAATAGGGAATTGGGATCCCAAATCCACGGGCACAGGGAGCGCTGCAGAGGGAGAGCCCTGCACAGACAGGTGGGTCTGGGAATCCTGGAAAAATCCCAGAAAAATCCTGGAGAAATCATGGGAAAATCCCAGGAAAATCCCAGGAAAATCCTGGAGAAATCATGGGAAAATCCCAGGAAGATCCCAGGAAAATCCCGGAGAAATCCCAGAGAAATCCCAGAAAAATCCCAGGAAAATCCCACAAAAATCGCACAAAAATCCGGGAAAAGTCCTGGAAAAATCACAGAAAAATTCCAGGAAAATCCCGGAGAAATACCGAGAAAATCCCAGGGAAATCCCTGGAAAAATCCCACAAAAATTCCAGATCCCAAAGCCCCAGGGACAGGGAATGGGGAATTGGGATCCCAAATCCACGGGCACAGGGAGCGCTGCAGAGGGAGAGCCCTGCACAGACAGGTGGGTCTGGGAAAACACCACAAAAATCCTGGAAAAGTCCTGGAAAAATCCCACAAAAATCCGGGAAAAGTCCTGGAAAAATCACAGAAAAATCCGGGAAAAGTCCTGGAAAAATCACAGAAAAATTCTGGGAAAAGTCCTGGAAAAATCACAGAAAAATCCCGGAGAAATCCCAGAGAAATTCTGAGAAAATACCAAGAAAATCCTGGAAAAATTCCACAAAAATTCCAGATCTCAAAGCCCCAGGGACTGGGAATGAGGAATTGGGATCCCAAATCCACGGGCACAGGGAGCGCTGCAGAGGGAGAGCCCTGCACAGACAGGTGGGTCTGGGAAAACCCCACAAAAACCTCACAAAAATCTGGGAAAAGTCCTGGAAAAATCACAGAAAAATTCCGGGAAAAGTCCTGGAAAAATCACAGAAAAATTCCAGGAAAATCCCACAAAAATCCCACAAAAATCTGGGAAAAGTCCTGGGAAAAGTCCTGGAAAAATCACAGAAAAATTCCGGGAAAATCCTGGAGAAATCCCAGGAAAATCCCACAAAAATCTCAAATCCCAAACCCCCAGGGACTGGGAATGGGGAATTGGGATCCCAAATCCACGGGCACAGGGAGCGCTGCCACGGCTTCCTGCAGAGGGACAGCCCTGCACAGACAGGTGGGTCTGGGAAAACACCACAAAAACCCCACAAAAATCCCACAAAAATCCGGGAAAATGCGGGAAAATTCCAGATCTCAAAGCCCCAGGGACTGGGAATGGGGAATTGGGATCCCAAATCCACAGGCACAGGGAGTGCTGCAGAGGGACAGCCCTGCACAGACAGGTGGGTCTGGGTATCCTGGAAAAATCCCAGAAAAATTCCAGGAAAATCCCAGAGAAATCATGGGAAAATCACAGGAAAATCCCGGGAAAATCCTGGAGAAATCCCAGAGAAATCCCAGGAAAATCCCACAAAAATCCGGGAAAAGTCCTGGGAAAATCACAGAAAAATTCCAGGAAAATCCTGGAGAAATCCAAGAGAAATACTGGGAAAATCCCAGGAAAATCATGGAAAAATCCCACAAAAATCCCACCAAAATCCAGGAAAAGTCCTGGAAAAATCACAGAAAAATCCCGGAGAAATCCCAAGAAAATACCAAGAAAATCCCAGGAAAATCCCACAAAAATCCCAGGGAAAAATCACAGAAAAATCCCAGAGAAATCACGAAAAAATCGTGGAAAAATCCAAGGAAAATCCCACAAAAATCCCAGATCCCAAACCCCCAGGGACAGGGAATGGGGTGGGAATGGGGAATTGGGATCCCAAATCCACGGATGAAGGAGCCTCCAATGGAAAACCCTGCACAAACAGGTGGGTCTGGAAATGCTGGAAAATCCCGGAAAAATCCCAGGGAAATCCTGGAAAAATCTCAGAAAAAAATCAACGAAAAATCTGGAAGAAATCCTGGGAAAATCCCAGGAAAATCCTGGAAAATTCCCAGGGAAATCCTGGAAAAATCCCAGGGAAATCAATGAAAAATCCTGAAGAAATCCTGGGAAAATCCCAGGAAAATCCTGGAAAATTCCCAGGGAAATCCCAAAGAAATTCTGGGAAAATCCCAGGGAAATCCTGGAAAAATCCCAGGGAAATCAATGAAAAATCCTGAAAAAACCCCGGGAAAATCCCAGGAAAATCCTGAAGAAATTCTAGGGAAATCCTGGAAAAATCCCAGGGAAATCCTGGAAAAATCCTGAAGAAACCCCGGGAAAATCCCAGGAAAATCCTGGAAAATTCCCAGGGAAATCCCAAAGAAATTCTGGGAAAATCCCAGGGAAATCCTGGAAAAATCCTGAAGAAATTCTGGTAAAAGTCCCAGGGAAATCCTGGAAAATTCCCAGGGAAATCAATGAAAAATCCTGAAGAAATCCTGGGAAAATCGCAGGGAAATCCTGGAAAATTCCCAGGGAAATCAATGAAAAATCCTGAAGAAATCCTGGGAAAATCCTGAAGAAACCCCAGGAAAATCCCAGGAAAATCCCGGATCCCAAACCCCTGGGGACCAGAACTGGGTTGGGAATGTGACCCCAAATCCCTGGGAAAGGGTCGGGAATGTGACCCCAAATCCATGGAAATGTTTGGGAATGTGACCCCAAACCCATGGAAATGTTTGGGAATGTGACCCCAAATCCCTGGGAAGGTTTGGGAATGTGACCCCAAATCCCTGGCAATGTTTGGGAATGTGACCCCAAACCCATGGAAATGTTTGGGAATGTGACCCCAAATCCCTGGGAAGGTTTGGGAATGTGACCCCAAACCCATGGAAATGTTTGGGAATGTGACCCCAAATCCCTGGGAAGGTTTGGGAATGTGACCCCAAACCCATGGAAATGTTTGGGAATGTGACCCCAAATCCCTGGGAAGGTTTGGGAATGTGACCCCAAACCCATGGAAATGTTTGGGAATGTGACCCCAAACCCATGGAAATGTCTGGGAATGTGACCCCAAACCCATGGAAATGTTTGGGAATGTGACCCCAAATCCATGGGAATGTTTGGGAATGTGACCCCAAATCCCTGGGAAGGTTTGGGAATGTGACCCCAAATCCCTGGGAATGTTTGGGAATGTGACCCCAAATCCCTGGGAAGGTTTGGGAAGTGTTGGGATCGTGCTCCCGGTGCCGTGACCCCACAGCAGATCCCAAATCCCTGAGGCCAATCCCCCATTCCCAGAACTTCCCAGAGCCTTTTCCAGCCTTGGGAGCTGCAGGAAAGCAGAATTTTCCTGGAAAAAGCCAAAATTGGGGCATTCCCGGGCCTCTGGAACCACTGGGATATTTAGGATCAGGGCCCGTTTCAGAGCAAAAATCCCAAAAATTGGGATTTTTGGGAATATCCCAAATTGGGATTCCCAGGACCAGGGCCCATTTCAAAGCAGGATTTTTGGGAATATTCCCCATTGGGATTCCCAGGATCAGGGCCCATTTCAGAGTGGGATTTTTGGGAATATTCCCCATTGGGATTCCCAGGACCAGGGCCCATTTCAAAGCAGGATTTTTGGGAATATTCCCCATTGGAATTCCCAGGATCAGGGCCCATTTCAGAGCAGGATTTTTGGGAATATCCCAAATTGGGGTTCCCCGGATCAGGGCCCATTTCAGAGTGGGATTTTTGGGAACATTCCCCACTGGGATTTTGAGGATTAGGGGCCATTTCAGAGCAGGATTTTTGGGAATATCCCAAATTGGGATTCCCAGGATCAGGGCCCATTTCAGAGTGGGATTTTTGGGAACATTCCCCACTGGGATTCCCAGGATCAGGGCCCATTCCTGATTGGGATTTTTAGGATCAGGGCCCAGTCCTGACCAGAATCCCCTGGTCCAGCATTCATTTCAGAGCAGGATTTTTAGGATCAGGGCCCATTCCAGACCAAGATTTTTAATATCAGGGCTCATTCCTGACCAGGATTTTTAGGATCAGGAACTATTCCTGACCAGGATTTTTAGGATCAGGGACCATTCCCGAGCAGGATTTCTGGGATCAGTGACCATTCCTGACCACAATCCCCTGTCTCAGGGGCCATTCCAGACCAGGATTTTTTGGGACCAGGATTTTTAGGATCAGGGCCCATTCCCGATTGGAATCCAGGGGCCATTTCAGAGCAGGATTTTTAGGATCAGGGCCCATTCCTGACCAGGATTTTTAGGATCAGGGCCCATTCCTGACCAGGATTTTTAATATCAGGGCCCATTCCTGAGCAGGATTTTTAATATCAGGGCCCATTCCTGACCAGGATTTCTGGGATCAGGGCCCATTCCTGAGCAGGATTTTTAGGATCAGGGCCATTCCTGAGCAGGATTTTTAGGATCAGGGACTGTTCCTGACCAGGATTTTTAGCATCAGGGCCCATTCCTGACCAGGATTTTTCGGATCAGGGCCCATTCCCGATTGGAATCCAGGGGCCATTTCAGAGCAGCATTTCCGGCACCAGTGACCATCCCCAGCCGGAATCCCCGGGCTCAGGGGCCATTCCCAACCCGGATTTTTACACTCCGTGCCCATTCCCCGGCAGAATTTTTAAGCTCAGTGCCCACCCCCAGCTCAGGCCCCATCCCCAGCCGCTTTTCCCCCGGGGGCCATGGCGGGGCCGGCGGAACAATCGCAGGCCTGAAGCCGCCTCCTCTCCCCCCCTCACCGCGGCAGGAGCGGGGCCCCGCTGGAAGCAGGAGGGATCCGGGAGCCGCGGGGACACGCACGGGGTAAGCTCGGGCTCCGGCAGCCGCTCCCAGGGGCCCTCCCAGCCCGCAGCTCCCGCCCCGCTCATCCCGGGATTTTTTTTTTTTTTTTTTTTTTTTTTTTTTTTTTTTTTTTTTTTTTTTCTTTGTTTGCGTTCTGCAGGAGAGGAAATCCGGGAGCTGGACATGGTGCCCGAGGCGTTGCTGCACCCTGAGCGCCCCACCTTTATCGAGCGGTTGGCAGGGAGCTTCACCAAGAGGAAACGATCCACGCCGCAGAAATTTGTGGGTAAGGAAAAGATGGAAATGATGGGAAAATGGAAAAAATTCCCTCGGCGGGAAGTGAGGGGCGGCCTCAGGGACGGCCGGGTGTGAGGTGGGGGGGGAGCGGCGCGGGAAGGGGAATCCCCTCACAAAAGCCTCAAATTAACAAAAAACAGTTCAAATAGAAAAATATAAAGTCAAATTAAAAGCAACTCATTAAAAAAAAAATTAAAATTTCCCCTCACATTAAAAAAAAAAAAAAATAACCGCTTACATGAAAAAAATACCCGTAAATTAACCAAAAAAAAATTTCCTCAAATCAACAAAAACACAGAGGAAATGCTCCAAGCCGCAGAAATTTGTGGGTAAAGAAAGGATGGAAATGATGGGAAAATGGAAAAAATTCCCTCGGCGGGAAGTGAGGGGCGGCCTCAGGGATGGCCGGGTGTGAGGAGGGGGGGGAGCGGCGCGGGAAGGGGAATCCCCTCACAAAAGCTTCAAATTAAGGAAAAAACAGCTTAAATTGAAAAATATAATATCAAATTAAAAGAAAAGCAAGTAATTCTTAAAAAAGCCCTTTAATTAAAGAAATTTCCCCTCACATTTAAAAAAAAAAAACCCTTAAATGTAAAAATACCAGCAAATTAACCAAAAAAATCCTCAAATCAACAAAAATACGGAGGAAACGCTCCAAGCCGCAGAAATTTGTGGGTAAGGAAAAGATGGAAATGATGGGAAAATGGAAAAAATTCCCTCGGCGGGAAGTGAGGGGCGGCCTCAGGGACGGCCGGGTGTGAGGTGGGGGGGGAGCGGCGCGGGAAGGGGAATCCCCACACAAAAGCCTCAAATTAACCAAAAACAGTTCAAATAGAAAAATATAAAGTCAAATTAAAAGCAACTCATTAAAAAAAAAATTAAAATTTCCCCTCACATTAAAAAAAAAAAAATAACCGCTTACATGAAAAAAATACCCGTAAATTAACCAAAAAAAAATTTCCTCAAATCAACAAAAACACAGAGGAAATGCTCCAAGCCGCAGAAATTTGTGGGTAAGGAAAGGATGGAAATGATGGGAAAATGGAAAAAATTCCCTCGGCGGGAAGTGAGGGGCGGCCTCAGGAACGGCCGGGTGGGGGGGGGGGGGGGGGGGGGGAGCGGCGCAGGAAGGGGAATCCCCTCACAAAAGCTTCAAATTAAGGAAAAAACAGCTTAAATTGAAAAATATAAAGTCAAATTAAAAGAAAAACAACTCATTTAAAAAAATAATTAAAATTTCCCCTCACATTAAAAAAAAACAAAACGCTTACATGAAAAAAATACCCGTAAATTAACCAAAAAAAATCCTCAAATCAACAAAAACACGGAGGAAATGCTCCAAGCCGCAGAAATTTGTGAGTAAGGAAAGGATGGAAATTATGGGAAAATGGAAAAAATTCCCTCGGCGGGAAGTGAGGGGCGGCCTCAGGAACGGCCGGGTGTGAGGGGGGGGGGGAGCGGCGCGGGAAGGGGAATCCCCACACAAAAGCTTCAAATTAAGAAAAAAACGGCTTAAATTGAAAAATATAATATCAAATTAAAAGAAAAGCAAGTAATTCTTAAAAAAAAAACTTTAATTAAAGAAATTTCCCCTCACATTTAAAAAAAAAAAACCCTTAAATGTAAAAATACCCGTAAATTAACCAAAAAAATCCTCAAATCAACAAAAAACACAGAGGAAATGCTCCAAGCCGCAGAAATTTGTGGGTAAGGAAAGGATGGAAATGATGGGAAAATGGAAAAAATTCCCTCGGCGGGAAGTGAGGGGCGGCCTCAGGGACGGCCGGGTGTGAGGGGGGAGTGGAATCCCCACAGAAAAGCCTCAAAATGGGTCTCAAATTAACAAAAAAAGGGTCAAATTGAAAGATATATTCAAATTAAAAGCATCTCTTTAAAAAAACAACAACAAAAAAAATTAATGTAAGAATTTTCCCCTCACATTTCAAGAAAACTCCTTAAATCCCCCACAAAGGCCTCGAATTAACAAAAAAACCTGCTCAAATTGAAAAATATAAATTCAAGCTAAAAGAAAAGCAACTGATTTTTTAAAAAACCCTTTAATTAAAGAAATTTCCCCTCACACTAAAAAAAAAACCCTTAAATGAAAAAAATACCTGCAAATTAACAAAAAACTCCTCAAATTAACAAAAAAACAGCTCGAGCTGAAAAATATAAATTCAAATCAAAAGGAAAGCAACTCATTTTTTAAAAAAAGCTTTAATTAAAGGAATTTCCCCTCACACTGAAGAAAACCCCTTCAAATGAAAAAATATCAGCAAAGTTAACCAAAAAAACACTTAAATTAATGAAAAACCCAGAGGAAATGCTCCAAGCCCCAGAAATTTGGGGGTAAAAACTGAAAAAGTTGGAAAAATTCCCCCTGGGAGATGTGGGGCAGGAAAGGGAATCCCTGCACACAAAGGCCTTCAAATGGGCCTCAAATTAACAACAAACCTCCTCAAATTAATAAATAACTGGCTCAGATAAACAAAATATTCCTCAAATTAACAAAAAACCCCTCAAATTCAAAAATTAACCCCTCAAATTCAAAAATTAACCCCTCAAATTCAAAAATTAACCCCTCAAATTAAAGAATTCTGCCTTCAAATTAAAAACAAAAAAAACTTGATTTAAAGACAAACCCCTCAAAAGAAAAATACTTCTCAAATTAAAAACTTCTCAAATTACCAAAAAAAACCCTGTCAAATTAACAAAACCTCCTCAAATTCAAAATTTCTCCCCTGGAAATAGAAATGAACCCCTTAAATTAAAAGAAGCCACTCAAATTAACAAAACACCCTCAAATTTAAAAAAATCACATCTTTGGGTGTCCTCGTCCCACCCCAAGCCCTCTCTGTGATTTTGGGGTGTCCTGAGGGTGTCCCCAACCCCTTTCAGTGATTTTGGGGTGTCCTGAGGGTGTCCCCAACCCCTTTCAGTGATTTTGGGGTGTCCTGAGGGTGTCCCCAACCCCTCTCTCTGTTTTTAGGGTGCTCTGAGGGTGTCCCCAACCCCTCTCTCAGTGATTTCGGGGTGTCCTGAGGGTGTCCCCAACCCCTCTCAGTGATTTTGGGGTGCCCTCATCCTGCTCCAAGCCCTCTCTCAGTGATTTTGGGGTGCCCTCATCTCACCCCATGCCCTTCTCTCTGATTTTGGGGTGCCCTGAGGGTGTCCCCAACCCCTCTCTCTGATTTCAGGGTGTCTCTATCCCACCCCAAGCCCTCTCTCTGATTTTGGGGTGCCCTGACCTCTCTCTCAGTGACTTTAGAGTGTCTCCAACCCCTCTCAGTGATTTTGGGGTGCCCTCATCCCACTCCAAGCCCTCTCTCAGTGATTTTGGGGTGCCCTCATCTCACCCCATGCCCTTCTCTCTCATTTCGGGGTGCCCTGAGGGTGTCCCCAACCCCTCTCTCTGTGACTTTGGGGTGTCCCCACTCCGTCTCTCTGATCTCAGGGTGTCCCTATCCCACCCCACTCCCTCTCTCCCATTTTGGGGTGTCCTGAGGGTGTCCCCAACTCCTCTCTCTGACTTTGGGGTGTCCCCACTCCCTCTGTTTGATTTCGGGGTGTCCCCAACTCCTCTCTCTGATTTCAGGGTGTCCCCCATTCCCTCTCCCTGATTTCGAGGTGTCCCCAACCCTTATCTTTGACTTTGAGGTGTCTCCACTCCCTCTCTGATTTCAAGGTGTCTCTATCCCACCCCACTCCCTCTCTCTGATTTTGGGGTGCCCTGAGGGTGTCCCCACTCCCTCTCTCTGATTTTGGGGTGCCCTGAGGGTGTCCCCACTCCCTCTCTCTTATTCCGGGGTGTCCCCAACCCCTCTTTCTGATTTCGGGGTCTCCTGAGGGTGTCCCCAACTCCTCTCTCTGACTTTGGGGTGTCCCCAACCCCTCTCTCTCATTTCGGGGTGCCCTGAAGGTGTCCCCATTCCCTCTCTCTGATTTCAGGGTGCCCCCATTCCCTCTCTCTGATTTTGAGGTGTCCCCAACCCCTCTCCCTGATTCTGGGGTGTCCCCACTCCCTCTCTCTGATTTCAGGGTGTCCCTATCCCACCCCACTCCCTCTTTCTGATTTTGGGGTGCCCTGAGAGTGTCCCCACTCCCTCTCTCTGACTTTAGGGTGTCCCCAACTCCTCTCTCTGATTCCGGGGTGCTCTCATCACCTCTCTCTCATTTTGGGGTGCCCTGAAGGTGTCCCCAGCCCTTCTCTCTGATTTTGGGGTGCCCTGAGGCTGTCCTCAACCCCTCTCTCTGACTTTGGGGTGTCCCCACTCCCTCTCCCTGATTCTGGGGTGTCCCCACTCTGTCTCTCTGATTTCAGGGTGTCCCCACTCCCTCTCTCTGATTCCGGGGTGTCCCCAACTCCTCTCTCTTGACTTTGGGGTGTCCCCAGCCCCTCTCTTTGACTTTAGGATGTCCCCTCTCCCTCTCTCTGATTCCAGGGTGTCCCTGTTCCACCCCACTCCCTCTCTCTGATTTCGGGGTGTCCCCAACTCCTCTCTCTGATTCTGGGGTGTCCCCATTCCCTCTCTTTGATTTCGGGGTGCCCCCACTCCCTGTCTCTCATTTTGGGGTGCCCTGAAGATGTCCCCAGCCCCTCTTATTTCGGGGTGTCCTGAGGGTGTCCCCAACTCCTCTCTCTGACTTTAGGATGTCCCCTCTCCCTCTCTCTGATTCTGGGGTGCTCTCATCCCCTCTCTCTGATTTCGGGGTGTCCCCATTCCCTCTCTTTGACTTTAGGATGTCCCCACTCCCTCTCCGTGATTCTGGGGTGCCCCCATCCCCTCTCTCTCATTTTGGGGTGCCCTGAGGGTGTCCCCAACTCCTCTCTCTGACTTTAGGATGCCCCCAACCCCTCTCTCTGATTCCGGGGTGTCCCCAACTCCTCTCTCTGATTCTGGGGTGCTCTCATCCCATCTCCCTGATTCTGGGGTGTCCCCAACTCCTCTCTCTGATTCTGGGGTGTCCCCATCCCCTCTCTCTGATTTCGGGGTGTCCCTCTCCCCACCCTGATAGCGGTGCCCTGGACAATGTTCATTTTATGTTAATTCTCGGGCTCTGAAAACGTCGGGCTTTGTGTTTTTTCAGATCCCTGCACCTGCCTAAGCAGAGAAACGATAGAATTGGTAGAAGTGATGAACGTTTAGTAATTAAACATAATTATTGTATAATCATAAAGAGAAACTATGGGCAAAATTGAAGGGGGAGCCAAGCTTGGCTGGAATCTACAAACACAATAGAACAAAATCAGTTTAATAATTCACACAAAAGCCACAAAACGATAGAAAATAAAACCATTTTCATCCCGAATGATGAGCTGGGAGTCAGGTTTGGTTTGAGCACCCCTGACACCCAGATCTCCTCACAAAAGCAGCGCCACAGAATTTTCACGGTTTCTCTTTCCTAACCCCCCTCAGGCGAGAAGCAGATGCGCTTCGCCCTCTCGGAGCTGCCCTTCGATGTCAGCCCCGCTTTCGACAAGGACGTGGAGGTGGTTCCTGCCCGCGGGCACGCCCTGGACCCTCCCTACGCCGGGCCCCTGTCCCTGCTGGGCGCCGGGGACCCTCTGCGCCCGCTCCGCCTGGCCACCAACTGCATCACCGAGGTCACGCCGGTCATCAGCTCCGTGTACACGCAGATCCAGGCGCTGCCCGCCCGCCTCGAGCTGCCGCGGGGCCGCGATTCCTCCGAGGACGGCGCCGAGGGCATCCCGGTGATTTTCCGCAGCCGCGCCGGTGCCGGTGAGACCGCGGCGTCCCCGTCCAACGGCTGCCAGGACTCCACGGACACCGAGAGCATCCAGGAGGAGCGAGCGGGCGGCGGCAGCAGCCGCCACAGCCCCGCTTACGCCAAGGAGGAGCCCAAGGAGGAGCAGGAGGGGGCGGCGCGGTGCTTCCCCAAGGAGGCCCTGAGGGTGCTCAACGAGGACGGGGAGCAGCTGCGCGCCTTCTGCTGCGAGCACTGCCGGGTGCTCTTCCTGGACCACGTCATGTTCACCATCCACATGGGCTGCCACGGCTTCAGGGACCCTCTGGAGTGCAACATCTGCGGCCACCGCAGCCAGGACCGCTACGAGTTCTCCTCGCACATCGTGCGCGGCGAGCACAAGGTGTGAGCTGGGGGAACGGACGGCCCCTTTCCTGCCTCTCGTTTCCGAATTTCCACCTCTGAAATTGTGCTCAGAAACGCAAGGTGGGAGGTGGGGAAATGCCCCCTTTTCCTGCCTCCAATTTCCTGAATTTCACCCCGATTTTCCCCTCCGAAAACGCAAAATGGGATGTGGGAAAATCCCCCCCTTCCTGCCTCCAATTTCCTGATTTTCACCTCTGAAATTGTGCTTGGGAAATGCAAAATGGGAGGTGGGGAAACGCCCCCTTTTCCTGCCTCTCATTTCCGAATTTCACCTCTGAAATTGTGCTTAGGAAACACAAGATGTGAGGTGGGGAAAACCGCCCCATTTCCTGCCTCTCATTTCCCGGTTTTACCCCGATTTTCACCTCTGAAATTGTGCTTGGGAAATGCGAAATGGGAGGTGGGGAAAACCGCCCCATTTCCTGCCTCAAATTTCCTGATTTTACCCCGATTTTCACCTCCTAAATTGTGCTCAGAAACACAAAATATGAGGTGGGGAAAGGCCCTTTTTCTGCCTCAAATTTCCTGGTTTTACCCCGAATTTCACCTCTGAAATTGTGCTCAGAAACGCAAGATGGGAGGTGGGGAAACAAATGCCCCCTTTTCTGCCTCTAATTTCCTGATTTTACCCCGATTTTACCCCAGTTTTCACCTCTGAAATTGTGCTCAGAAACACAAGATGTGAGGTGGGGAAATGCCCCCTTTTCCTGCCTCAAATTTCCGATTTTCAGCCCAGTTTTCACCTCTGAAATTGTGCTCGGAAATGCGAAATGGGAGGTGGGGAAAGGCCCCTTTTCTGCCTCCAGTTTCCTGATTTTACCCCGATTTTCACCTCTGAAATTGTGCTCAGAAACACAAAATGGGAGGTGGGGAAACGCCCCCTTTTCTGCCTCTCATTTCCTGGTTTTACCCCGATTTTACCCCAGTTTTCACCTCTGAAATTGTGCTTGGGAAACACAAGATGGGAGGTGGGGAAATGCCCCCTTTTCCAGCCTCTCGTTTCCGAATTTCACCTCTGAAATTGTGCTCGGAAACGCAAGATGGGAGGTGGGGAAAATCTCCCCCTTCTTGCCTCAAATTTTCTGATTTCACCCCGATTTTCGCCCCGATTTTCCCCTCCAAAATTGTGCTTGGGAAGCACAAAATATGAGGTGGGGAAACGCCCCCTTTTCCTGCCTCAAATTTCCGATTTTCAGCCCAGTTTTCACCTCTGAAATTGTGCTCAGAAACACAAAATGGGCGGTGGGGAAATGCCCCTTTTCTGCCTCTCATTTCCGATTTTCCCCCCGATTTTCACCTCTGAAATTGTGCTCGGGAAACGCAAAATGGGAGGTGGGAAAACCTCCCTTTCCTGCCTCAAATTTTCTGATTTTACCCCGATTTTACCCCAATTTTCACCTCCTAAATTGTGCTCAGAAACACAAAATATGAGGTGGGGAAATGCCCCCTTTTCCTGCCTCCAATTTCCGAATTTCACCTCTGAAATTGTGCTCAGAAACACAAGATGTGAGGTGGGGAAATGCCCCCTTTTCCTGCCTCTAATTTCCTCATTTTACCCCAATTTCACCCCGATTTTCACCTCTGAAATTGTGCTCAGAAACGCAAAATGGGAGGTGGGGAAACGCCCCCATTTCCTGCCTCAAATTTCCTGATTTTACCCCGATTTTCACCTCTGAAATTGTGCTCAGAAACACAAAATGGGAGGTGGGGAAATGCCCCATTTCCTGCCTCTAATTTCCTGATTTTACCCCGATTTCACCCCAATTTTCACCTCCTAAATTGTGCTCAGAAACACAAAATGGGAGGTGGGGAAAACCGCCCCATTTCCTGCCTCTAATTTCCGATTTTCCCCCCGATTTTCACCTCTGAAATCGTGCTCAGAAACGCAAAATGGGAGGTGGGGAAATGCCCCCTTTTCTGCCTCCAATTTCCTGATTTCACCCCAATTTTCACCCCAATTTTCCCCTCCGAAAACAGGAAATGTGAGGTTGGAAAATCCCCCCCCTTCCTGCCTCCAGTTCTCTGATTTTCACCTCTGAAATTGTGCTCAGGAAACACAAAATATGAGGTGGGAAAACCTCCCTTTCCTGCCTGCAATTTCCTGATTTCACCCCGATTTTCCCTTCTAAATTGTGCTTGAGAAATGCAAAATATGAGGTAGGAAAATCCCCTCCCTTCTGCCTCCAATTTTCCTGATTTCACCCCAATTTTCCCTTCCTAAATCATGCTCAGAAAACACAAAATATGAGGTGGGAAAAATTCCCTTTTCCTGCCTCAAATTTCCTGATTTCATCCCAATTTTCCCCTCCCAAACACAAAAATATGAGGTTGGAAAAAAAAAATCCCCCCACCTCAAATTCCCATTTTTTTCCCCAAAATTTTCCCCTTTTTTCCCCTCCCACACACCACGAGCACAAAATGTGAGGTTGGAAAAATCCATCCCACACCTCAAATTCCCTTTTTTTTCCCCCAATTTTCCCCCTTCCCATCCTTAGGGCGTGGAACTGTTGGGTTGTGTTTTTATTTTTATTTTTGGGTTTTTTTTTTCTTTTATACTCCTTTGCACTGACTTTGGCTATAAAAAAAGCAGTAAAAAAACCACAAAAATTATTTAAAACCAACAACAAAACAAAAACCCCCAAAAAACCCAACTGACCCCATCAGGGGGAGCCCTTAATCCTCCTTTTTATAAACCAACTTATTTAAATATTGAATAGGAAAGGACTTTTTTTTTTTTCCTCCCCTTTGTTATTTATTAAGCTTTTGAGTTGCTCTTTTGATAATTCTTGGGGGTTTTTCACCCCCCAAAAAAAAAAGACAAAAAAGACACAAAAAAGACAGAAAAAAGACATAAAAAAAGACAGAAAAAAGACATAAAAAAGACATAAAAAAAGACAGAAAAAAGACATTAAAAAGACACAAAAGAGACATAAAAAAAGACAGAAAAAAGACATAAAAAAGACGCAAAAAAGACATAAAAAAGACACAAAAAATGACATTAAAAAAGGTCTCACTTGAATTTTGGAGACTGTTCCCCCCCTTGCCCTGCTCCCGCCGGCTCCCGGCACTGCCCGGCCCCGTTCCCGGGCTAAAGGAACCTCAAAATTCGGTGCTAAACCCCCCCGGGGACCCCCAAAACCCAACCTGAGCCCCCCGAGCCGGGGGGAGCTGCCCCGGCCCCAGCTTTAACCAGGGAACCCCAGAATGGGACCTGGGGAGCCCCAAAGCTTCCCTGAATTCATCCCCAAAATCCTGCCCAAAATCCTTCCCAAATTCATCCCCAAAATCCTTCCCAAATTCATCCCCAAGATCTTTCTCAAATCGCCCCCAAATCCCCCCAAAATCCTTCCCAAAATCCCCTCCAAAATCCTCCCCAAATCCCCCCAAAATCCTTCCCAAATCCTTCCCCAAATCCCCCCAAAATCCTTCCCAAACCCTCCCCAAATCCCCCCAAAATCCTTCCCAAAATTCTCCCCAAACCCTCCCCAAAATCCCCCCAAAATCCTTCCCAAAACCCTCCCCAAATCCCCCCAAATTCCTCCCCAAATCCCCCCAAAATCCTTCCTAAATCCCCCCCAAAATCCTTCCCAAATCTCCCCAAACCCCCCAAAATCCCCCCCAAAAATCCCCCCAAATTCCTCCCCAAATCCCCCCAAATTCCTCCCCAAATCCCCCCAAAATCCTTCCCAAATCCCCCCCAAAATCCTTCCCAAACCCTCCCCAAAATCCTTCCCAAAATCCTTCCCAAATCCCCCCCAAAATCCTTCCCAAATCCCCCCAAAATCCCCCCCAAAATCCCCCCAAAATCCTTCCCAAAATCCTCCCAAAATCCCCCCAAATCCTTCCCAAATCCCCCCAAAATCCTCCCCAAATCCCCCCAAAATCCTCCCCAAACCCTTCCCAAATCCCCCCAAAATCCCCCCCAAATCCCCCTGGAGCCCCCCCAGTCCTGACCCCTCTGGGCACCCCTGAAATGAAGGATGGGGGGTCCTGGGTGGGACCCCCGGATTGGGGATCCCCCAAGTTTGGGGTTTGGTAAAGGGAGAGCGGCTCGGGGACCCCAACCCAGCCCATGGGGACCCCAATCCCAGCCCATGGGGACCCCCAAACCCAGCCCATGGGGACCCCCAAACCCAGCTCATGGGGACCCCCAAACCCACCCCATGGGGACCCCCAAACCCAGCCCATGGGGACCCCAATCCCCACCCATGGGGACCCCAAACTCTCAGAGCTGGGGGACCCCAACCCCAGCCCATGGGGACCCCAACCCCTCAGAGCTGGGTGACCCCAATCCCCACCCATGGGGACCCCAATCCCAGCCCATGGGGACCCCAAAACCCAGCCCATGGGGACCCCAAATTCAGCCCATGGGGACCCCCAAACCCACCCCATGGGGACCCCAATTTCAGCCCATGGGGACCCCAACCCCTCAGAGCTGGGGACCCCAATTTCAGCCCATGGGGACCCCAATCCCCACCCATGGGGACCCCAAACTCTCTGAGCTGGGGGACCCCAATTTCAGCTCATGGGGACCCCAATCCCAGCCCATGGGGACCCCAATTTCAGCCCATGGGGACCCCAACCCCAGCTCATGGGGACCCCAAACCCTCAGAGCTGGGGGACCCCAATCCCAGCCCATGGGGACCCCAATTTCAGCTTATGGGGACCCCAACCCCAGCTCATGGGGACCCCCAAACCCACCCCATGGGGACCCCAACCCCAGCCCATGGGGACCCCAATCCCCACCCATGGGGACCCCAGCCCCATTTCCCCTCGGCTCTGGGGTTCCCCCCACCCCACTTTTGGGGGGTCCCCCACCTCATTTTCCCCCATTTTGGGGGTCTCCCCATCCCCTATTTCCCCTCAGCTCTGAGACCTCAGCCCCCTTTCCCCCATTTTGGGGGTTCCCTCACCCCCAGCCCCATTTCCCCTCAGCTCTAGGGGTCCCTCCACCCCACTCCCCCATTTTGGGGATCCCCTCTTCCCCACTTTGGGGTCCCTCACCCCCATTTCCGCTCAGCTCTCAGACCCACAATCCTCCATTCTGGGGGTCCCCACTCCCCCACTTGGGGGTCCCCACTGCCCCATTTGGGGGGTCCCCACTCCCCCACTTTGGGGATCCCCTCTTCCCCACTTTGGGGTCCCTCACCCCCATTCTGGGGGTCCCCACTCCCCCTCTCTGGGAGTCCCCACTCCCCCATTTTGGGGTCCCTCACCCTCATTTTGGGGGTCCCAACTCCCCCACTCTAGGAGTCCCTCACCCCCATTTTGGGGGTCCCTCACCCCCATTTTGGGGTCCCCACTCCCCCATTTCCCCTCAGCTCTCAAACCCACACTCCCCCACTTCGGGGGTCCCCTCTCCCCCATTTTGGGGTCCCTCCCCCCCATTTTGGGGTCCCTCTCCCCATTTGCGGTCCCTCCCCCCATTTTGGGGTCCCTCCCCCATTTGCGGTCCCTCCCCCCATTTTGGGGTCCCTCCCCCATTTGCGGTCCCTCCCCCATTTTGGGGGTCCCTCCCCCCCACTTTGGGGTCCCTCCCCCATTTGGGGTCCCTCTCCCCATTCGGGGTCCCTCTCCCCATTTAGGGTCCCTCCCCCATTTTGGGGGTCCCTCCCCCATTTGGGGTCCCTCCCCCCATTTGTGGTCCCTCCCCCCATTTTGGGGTCCCTCCCCCATTTTGGGGTCCCTCCCCCCATTTTGGGGTCCCTCCCCCATTCGGGGTCCCTCCCCCATTTTGGGGGTCCCTCTCCCCCATTTTGGGGGTCCCCACTCCCCCACTCTAGGAGTCCCTCCCCCCCATTTTGGGGTCCCTCACCCCCATTTTGGGGTCCCTTTCCCCCATTTTGGGGTCCCTCACCCCCATTTCCCCTCAGCTCTCAGACCCCCACTCCCCCACTCCCTTCCCCATTTTGGGGTCTCCACTCCCCCATTTTGGGGTCTCCACTCCTCCATTTCCCCTCAGCTCTCAGACCCCTCTCCCCCACTCCCTCCCCCCCATTTTGGGGTCCCCACTCCCCCATTTTGGGGTCTCCACTCCCCCATTTCCCCTCAGCTCTCAGACCCCTCTCCCCCACTCCCTCCCCCCCACTTTGGGGTCCCTCCCCCCCATTTTGGGGTCCCCACTCCCCCATTTTGGGGTCCCTCTCCCCCCCATTTCGGGGTCCCCCCCAGCCCAGGACGCACCAATGGCCCCCGCGGTGGCGGCGGGGCCCAAACCAAAGCTGTCCCCAGCTGGGGACACCCTCGAGCACCTCAGCAGCGCCGCTGCCCCCGCCCCGCCCCGCCCACCTCGGGGACATTTCCCCTTCCCCTTCCCCTTTGGGGGTGCCCCAACCCCCCCAGTGCCGGAACCAACCCCAAAATGGGGCTTGGAAACCTCAGATTGGGGTTTGGAAACCTCAGCTGGGGATTGGAACCCCAAAAAGGGGCTTGGAAACCTCAGATTGGGGTTTGGAACCCCAAAATGGGGATTGGAAACCTCAGCTGGGGCTTGGAACCCCAAAAAGGGGCTTGGAACCCCAAAAAGGGGCTTGGAAACCTCAGAATGGGGTTTGGAAACCTCAATGGGGCTTGGAAGCCCAGATTGGGGCTTGGAACCCTCAATGGGGGCGATTTCAAACCCTAAACTGGGCTCTGAACCCCAAACTGGGGCTCTGAACCCCAAACTGGGGTTTGGAACCCCAAACTGGGGTGATTTCAAACCCAAACTGGGCTCTGAACCCCAAAAAGGGGCTTGGAACCCTCAGCTGGGGCTTGGAATCCCAAACTGGGGCTCTGAACCCCAAACTGGGGTTTGGAATCCCAAGAAAGGGACTTTGAACCCCAAACTGGGGCTTTTTCAAACCCAAACTGGGATTTCAATCCCAAACTGGGCTCTGAACCCCAAACTGGGATTTCAGTCCCAAACTGGGATTTCAACCCCAAACTGGGGCTTTTTCAACCCCAAACTGGGGCTCTGAACCCCAAACTGGGATTTCAATCCCAAACTGGGGCTTTTTCAACCCCAAACTGGGATTTCAACCCCAAACTGGGGCTCTGAACCCCAAACTGGGTTTGGAACCCCAAAATGGGCTCTGAACCCCAAACTGGGGCTTTTTCAACCCCAAACTGGGATTTCAATCCCAAACTGGGGCTTTTTCAACCCCAAACTGGGATTTCAACCCCAAACTGGGGTTTTCTCAACCCCAGCCTGGGGCTCTGAACCCCAATCAAAGCTCTGCCCTTTCCAGCCCCACTGGGGTTGCTCGGGTTGGGGTTTTTCCCTCCTTTTCCATTTCTTTTTTCCCATTTTCTTTTCCTCCTTTTCCATTTCTTTTTTCCCATTTTCCCTCTTTTCCCCCTTTTCCATTTTCTTTTTCCCCTTTTCTTTCCTCCTCCTCTTCTCCATTTTCCCCCATTTCCATTTTTCCCTTTCCCATTTTCTTTTCTTCCCTTTCCCATTTTCCCCCTTTCCTCTTCCCTTTTTCTTCCCATTTTCCATTTGATTTCCCTTTTTTCCCTTTTTCCATTTCCTCTCCTCCTTTTCCATTCTTCCCTTCCCATTTCCATTTTATTTCTCTTTTTCCCCCCTTTCCCATTTCATTTTATTTTCCCCATTTTTCTCCCCATTTCCCATTTTATTTCCCTTTTTTCTTCCATTTCCCATTTTATTTCCCTTTTTTCTTCCATTTCCCATTTGATTTCCCTGTTTCCCCTTTTCCATTTCTTCTCCCTCTTTTCCATTCTTCCCTCCCCTTTTTTCTCATCCTTTCCCATTTTATTTCCCTTTTTCTTCCCATTTCCCATTTTATTTCCCTTTTTCCCCTTTTCCATTTTTCCCCCCTTTTTTCCCCATTTCCCCCCCTTTTTTCCCCCCTTTTTTCCCTTCTTTCCCCCCTTTTTTCTCTCCCTTTTCCATTTTATTCCCCTTTTTTCCCCCCCTTTTTCCCTTCTTTTCCCCCCCATTTTTTCTCTCCCTTTTTCATCTTATTTCTCTTTTCCCCCCTTTTTCCCCCTTTTTTTCCCCCTTTTTTCCCTTCTTTTCCCCCCCATTTTTTCTCTCCCTTCTTTTTCATCTTATTTCTCTTTTTCCCCCCTTTTTCCCCCTTTTTTTCCCCCTTTTTCCCCTCTTTTTTCCCCCCATTTTTTCTCTCCCTTTTTCATCTTATTTCCCTTTTCCCCCTTTTCCATTTTCCCCCTTTTTTCCCCCTTTTTCCCCCTTCTTTTCCCCCCTTTTTTCTCTCCCTTTTTCATCTTATTTCTCTTTTTCCCCCCATTTTCCCCCTTTTTTCCCCCCTTTTTCCCTTCTTTTCCCCCCCATTTTTTCTCTCCCTTTTTCATCTTATTTCTCTTTTTCCCCCCATTTTTTCCCCATTTTTTCCCCTTTTTTCCCCCTTTTTCCCCCCTTCATTCCCCCCTTTTTTCCCCCCGTTTTTTCGGCGTCAGACCCGAAACTGTAGGAATTTTCTAAGACCTCCAGGTGGCTTTACCCTGTAAATATCTATTTTTTAAACCTGACAGATGAAGAACAAACGAGAATGTGCAATACCCCCGACCTCCCCCCAAATCCCGAGGAATTCACGGATTTGCTGTTGTATTTTTCATTTATTTGAATTTTTTTCCCCCTTTTTTTGTGAGGTTTTTGGACCCTTTTTTTTTTGTTTTGGGTTTTTTTGCCCCCCTTTTTTTCCCGGGAGCTTTTGTACCTGTAAAATATTGTAATTAATGATTTGTTGTTAACGAGATCTACTGTAAGTTTTGTACTGTACTGGCCGAGGCTCTGCTTCCAAATAAACGGGAATAATTTAAATGTGCCCCCCAAAAATCCCTGGGATCCCTTTGGGGACACGGGAACGGGGACAGAGGACATTGGGGACACCCGGGGGACATTGGGGACACCCAGAAATGGGGACAAAAGGCACAGAAATGGGGATAAAGGACATTGGTGACAACCAGGAAGGGACTGGGGACATTGGGGACACCCGGGGGACACTGGGGACACCCAGAAATGGGGACAGGGGACATTGGGGACACCCAGAAATGGGGACAAAGGACACAAAAATGGGGACAAAGGACACAAAAATGGGGACTGGGGACATTGGGGACACCTGAGGGACATTGGGGACACCCAGAAATGGGGACAAAGAACACAGAAATGGGGACAGGGGACATTGGGGACATCAGGGAGGGACAGGGGACACTGGGGACACAGGAATGGGGACAAAGGACACAAAAATGGGGACAGGGGACATTGGGGACACCCGGGGGACATTGGGGACACCCAGAAATGGGGACAGGGGACATTGGGGACACCCAGGGCAGACAAGGGACACAGAAATGTGGACTGGGGACATCCAGAAATGGGGACAAAAGCCACAGAAATGGGGACTGGGGACATTGGGGACGCAGGAATGGGGACAGAGGACACAAAAATGGGGACAGAGGACACTGGGGACACCCGGGGGACACTGGGGACACCCAGAAATGGGGACAGAGGACACAGGAATGGGGACTGGGGACATCCAGAAATGGGGAGAGGGGACATTAGGGACACCCAGAAATGGGGACAAAGGACTTTGGTGACAGCCAGGAAGGGACAGGGGACCCTGGGGACACCCAGGAGGGGATAAAGGACACAGAAATGGGGACAGGGGACATCCAGAAATGGGGACAAAAGGCACAGAAATGGGGATAAAGGACACTGGGGACATTCAGGGAGGGACAGGGGACACTGGAGACACCCAGGGGGGACAAAGGACACAGAAATGGGGACAGGGGACATTGGGGACATGCAGAAATGGGGACGAAGGACTTTGGTGACAGCCAGGAAGGGACAGGGGACATTGGGGACACACAGGGAGGGGGGGGAAAGGACATTGGGGGTCTCCCTTAGGGGTTTTGGGGGACACAGGACCTTGGGGACACCCCCACGTCACCGGGGTCCCGCATGGGTGGGAGGGGACCCCGCCCCTTTTCCGGACTACATTTCCCAGCAGCCCCCGCGGCGCGAGCGCCCCTTGCGTGTGACGTCACGCGCAGTGCGCGGGAGTTCTTTCACCGCCTGCGCGGAGCGGATCCCTCCGCCCACCGCAGAAAAAATAGTCCCTACAGCATCCCCCCTCCCGTTAATCCCCCCCCAACTCCCGCCGCTCTCCGCCCACTCCGCCCGCCTCGGTGCCTCGGGCGGAGCCGTTGCGAGCCCTCCCCGGGTGTCCCCGCGGGAACCGGAGCGGCGGCGGCGGCGCTTCCGGGCGGAGGGAGCAGAGGGATAAAAGCGCGGCGGTGCTGCGGCCGCTCCTCTTCCGGTTCTCCCTCAGAGCCGCCATGGTGAGCGCGGCGTGGCCGGGAGGGCCCGGGGGGCGCCGGGGGGCGCGGAGGGGCCCGAGGGGGCTCGGAAAGGGACGCGGGGCCCGTGTGGGGCAGGGGGGGCTCAGAGGGGCCCTTTGGGGAGGGTGCGGGAGCGGCGGGGGGAGCGTGGGAGGGGCACGGAGGGGTTTGGGGGGGGAGGATGAAAGAGGAATGGGGGGTTCGTGTGGGGCAGGGAGTGCTGAGGGGGCTTCTGAGGGGAGATTTGGCGTCTCCAGACGGATTTGGGGGGGATGCGAGGCAGGGGATGCTGAGTGGGCTTTTTGGGGGGAGATTTGGGGTCTCCGGGGGGATTTGGGGAGATTAGAGAGGGATGTGGGGTTGGAATGGAACCTTTGGGTTCTCTGGGATTTTTATGGGGCTGGGGGCGGCTCTGGCAGGGCTGATCCGAAGGGGCTTTTATGGGGCTGGGGGCTGATCCGAAGGGGCTTTTATGGGGCTGGGGGCTGCTCTGAATGAGGGATCCCGGGGTTCATCCTGGGGTTCATCCTGGGATTCATCTTGGTCTCTCTGGGATTGATTCTGGGGTCAATCCTGACCTCTCTGGAGTTGATCCTGGGGCTCTCTGGGGCTGATCCTGGACTCGATCTGGGCTTGGTCCTGGGGCTGATCCTGGGCTCTCTGGGGTTCATCCTGGGCTCGATCCTGGGGTTTATCCTGGGCTTAATCCCTGGATCGATCCTGGGCTCTCTGGGGCTGATCCTGGGCTCGATCTGGGGCTGATCCTGGGCTCTCTGAGCTCAATCCTGGGGCTGATCCTGGGCTCTCTGGGGTTCATCCTGGGCTCGATCCTGGGGTTTATCCTGGGCTTAATCCCTGGATCGATCCTGGGCTCTCTGGGGCTAATCCTGGGCTCTCTGGGCTCAATCCTGGGGCTGATCCTGGGCTCTCCGGGGTTCATCCTGGGGTCGATCCTGGGGCTGATCCTGGCCTCTCTGGGCTCAATCCTGGGGCTGATCCTGGGCTCTCTGGGCTCAGTCCTGGGGCTGATCCTGGGCTCGATCTGGGGCTGATCCTGGGCTCGATCTGGGGCTGATCCTGGGCTCGATCTGGGGCTGATCCTGGGCTCTCCATGGCTGATCCTGGGGCTGATCCTGGCCTCTCTGGGGCTGATCCTGGGGCTGATCCTGGGCTCTCCGTGGTTGATCCTGGGGCTGATCCTGGCCTCTCCATGGCCGATCCCAATCTCTCTGGGTTACTCCTGCTCTCCCCGTGTCTGTCCCCCCCTTCCCCTCGCAGACCAAGAAGAGGAGGAACAACGGCCGTGCCAAGAAGGGCCGCGGGCACGTGCAGCCCATCCGCTGCACCAACTGCGCCCGCTGCGTGCCCAAGGACAAGGCCATCAAGAAATTCGTCATCAGGAACATCGTGGAGGCTGCTGCTGTCAGGGACATCTCCGAGGCCAGTGTGTTTGACTGTGAGTGTGGCCTGGAGGGCTGGGAACCCCAAAACCAAACCCTGCTCAGCCCTGGGGAGAGTCCTATTGTCACTTCTAAAATGATCCCTTTAGCACCTTAAATATCCCATCCTTGCTCACCCCGAAAAAATGTTCTTGTGCCCTCAAAATAGCCCCGTGGTTCCCCCAAAATAGTGCATCTGTCACCCCAAAACAGAATCTCTGTCAGCCCTAAAACATCCCCCTGTGACCCCCCAAAAGACCTGACCCTGCTCACTTTGTCACCCCAAATATCCAACCCTGCTCACCCCAAAAAATTGTTCTTGTCCCTTCTAAAATAGCCCCATTGTTACCCTAAAATAGCTCCTGGTTTGCCCCCAAAATAGCTCCTCTGTCAGCCCCTTTGACCCCCCAACAGATCCGACCCTGCTCACTCTGTCACCCCAAAAATCATCATCCCTTTGTCACCCCAAATACCCCACCCTGCTCACCCCAAAAAATTGTTCTTGTTCCTTCTAAAATAGCCCCATTTTCCCCCTAAAAGAGCTCCTGGTTTGCCCCCAAAATAGTTCCTCTGTCACCCCAAAACAGCCCCCTTTGACCCCCCAAAAGACCTGACCCTGCTCACTTTGTCACCCCAAATATCCAACCCTGCTCACCCCAAAAAATTGTCCTTGTCCTTTCTAAAATAGCCCCATTTTCCCCCTAAAATAGCTCCTGGTTTGCCCCTAAAATAGTTCCTCTGTCAGCCCTAAAATAGGGACCCTTTGACCCCCCAAAAGATCTGACCCTGCTCACTTTGTCACCCCAAATATCCAACCCTGCTCACCCCAAAAAATTGTCCTTGTCCCTTCTAAAATAGCTCCTGGTTTGCCCCCAAAATAGCTCCTCTGTCACCCCCTTTGACCCCCCAACAGATCCGACCCTGCTCACTCTGTCACCCCAAAAATCATCATCCCTTTGTCACCCCAAATACCCCACCCTGCTCACCCCAAAAAATTGTTCTTGTTCCTTCTAAAATAGCCCCATTTTCCCCCTAAAAGAGCTCCTGGTTTGCCCCCAAAATAGTTCCTCTGTCACCCCAAAACAGCCCCCTTTGACCCCCCAAAAGACCTGACCCTGCTCACTCTGTCACCCCAAAAATCATCATCCCTTTGTCACCCCAAATACCCCACCCTGCTCACCCCAAGAAATTGTTCTTGTCCCTTCTAAAATAGCCCCATTGTTACCCTAAAATAGCTCCTGGTTTTGCCCCCAAAATATCCTCTCTGTCACCCCTAAATATCCTCTCTGTCACCCCAAAATATCCTCTCTGTCACCCCAAAATATCCTCTCTGTCACCCCTAAATATCCTCTCTGTCACCCCAAAACAGGGACCCTTGGACCCCCCAAAAACTCCAACCCTGCTCACTCTGTCACCCCAAAACTGCCCCATTGTCCCCTTGCCCACCCCTGCATTACAGCCTTGGGGCTGCTTTGGGGGTCCCTGGGTGGGGTTTTTGGGGTGCCTGGGTGGGGTTTTTGGGATCCCTGGGTGGGGTTTTTGGGATCCCTGGGTGGGGTTTTTGGGGTCCCTGGGTGGGGTTTTTGGGGTCCCTGGGTGGGGTTTTTGGGGTCCCTGGGTTTGTTTTTTGGGGTTTTTGGGGTCCCTGACCCCCATTTCCTCCTCCCAGCCTACGTGCTGCCCAAGCTTACACAAGGCTGCATTACTGCCCTGGGGCTGGTTCTGGGTGTGTTTTTGGGTTCCCTGAGTTTGTTTTTTGGGGTTTTTGGGGTCCCTGGATGTGTTTTTGGGGTCCCTGGATTTGTTTTTTGGGGTTTTTGGGGTCCCTGGCTGTGTTTTTGGGGTCCCTGACCCCCATTTCCCCCTCCCAGCCTATGTGCTGCCCAAGCTGTACGTGAAGCTGCATTACTGCCCTGGGGCTGGTTTTGGTGTTTCTGGGTGGGGTTTTTGGGGGTTTTTGGGGTCCCTGGATGTGTTTTTTGGGGTTTTGGGGGTCCCTGGATATGGTTTTGGGGGTTTTTGGGGTCCCTGACCCCCATTTCTGCCCCTCCCCAGCCTACGTGCTGCCCAAGCTTACACGAGGCTGCATTACTGCCCTGGGGCTGTTCTGGGGCTGGTTTTGGTGTTTCTGGGTGGGGTTTTTAGGGTCCCTGGGGGTTTTTGGGGTCCCTGGATGTGTTTTGTGGAGTTTTTGGGGTCCCTGGATTTGTTTTTTGGGGTCCCTGACCCCCATTTCCCCCTCCCCAGCCTACGTGCTGCCCAGGCTGTACGTGAAGCTCCATTACTGCCTTGGGGCTGGTTCTGGTGTTTCTCGGTGGGGTTTTTGGGGGTTCTGGGGTCCCTGGATGTGTTTTTTGGGGTTTTTGGGGTCCCTGGATGTGTTTTTGGGGTCCCTGAGGGTGTTTTTGGGGTCCCTGACCCCCGTTTCCCCTCCCCAGCCTACGTGCTGCCCAAGCTGTACGTGAAGCTGCATTACTGCCCTGGGGCTGTTCTAGGGCTGGTTCTGGTGATTCTGGGTGGGGTTTTTGGGGTCCCTGGATTTGTTTTTTGGGGTCCCTGACCCCCATTTCTGCCCCCTCCCCAGCCTACGTGCTGCCCAAGCTGTACGTGAAGCTGCATTACTGCGTCAGCTGCGCCATCCACAGCAAGGTGGTTCGGAACCGCTCCCGCGAGGCCCGCAAGGACCGCACGCCCCCGCCCCGCTTCCGCCCCGCCGTGAGTCTGGGGGGTGCCAGGGGGGTCTGGGGGGGTCCCCGAGGGGTTTGGGGGGCTCTCTGAAGGGTTTGGGGGGGTCCCCGAGGGGTTTGAGGGGTCCCAGGGGTGTTTGGGAGGGGTCTGGGGGGGTTCCAGACCGCACGCCCCCGCCCCGGTTCCGCCTTGATGTGAGTCTGGGGGGGGTCCCTGAAGGGTTTGGGGGGGGTCTCTGAAGGGTTTGGGGGGTCCCCGAGGGGTTTGGGGGGTCCCTGAAGGGTTTGGGGGGGTCCCCGAGGGGTTTGGGGCGGTCTCAGGGGTATTTGGGAGGGGTCTGGGGGGGTTCCAGACCGCACGCCCCCGCCCCACTGTGAGTCTGGGGGGGTCCCAGGGGGGTTTGGGGGGGTCCCCGAGGGGTTTTGGGGGGGTCCCCGAGGGGTTTGGGGGGGTCTCTGAAGGGTTTGGGGGGGATCCTTGAAGGGTTTTGGGGGTCCCAGGGGTATTTAGGAGGGGTCTGGGGGCGTTCCAGACTGCATGCCCCCACCCCACTGTGAGTCTGGGGGGGTCCCTGAAGGGTTTTGGGGGTCCCAGGGGTGTTTGGGGGGGTCTCTGAAGGGTTTGGGGGGGATCCTTGAAGGGTTTTGGGGGTCCCAGGGGTGTTTTGGGGGGTCCCTGAAGGGTTTTGGGGGTCCCAGGGGTGTTTGGGGGGGGGTCTCTGAAGGGTTTGGGGGGGTCTCTGAAGGGTTTTGGGGGTCCCAGGGGTATTTAGGAGGGGTCTGGGGGGGTTCCAGATCGCACCCCTTGTCCTGATTTCACCCCGCCGTGAGTCTGGGGGTCCCAGGGGTGTTTTGGGGGGGATCCCCGAGGGGTTTGGGGGGTCTCAGAGGTGTTTGGGGGGATCCTTGAAGGGTTTTGGGGGTCCCAGGGGTGTTTGGGAGTGTCCTGGAGGGGTCCCCAAGGGATTTGGGGGGGTCCCAGGGGTGTTTGGGAGGGGTCTGGGGGGGTTCCAGATCGCACCCCCTGCCCTGATTCCACCCCACCGTGAGTCTGGGGGGGACCTTGAAGGGTTTGGGGGGTCCCAGGGGTGTTCAGGCGGTGTCTGGGGGTACCTGGAGGGGTCTCATGGAGGGGTCCCAGGCGGTTTTGGGGGGTCCCAGGTCTCTGTGCCCCCCCACTCCAAGCCCCCCTAACTCTGGGTTCTCTCTGCAGGGAGCAGCCCCCCGGCCCCCCCCCCAAGCCCATGTGAGGAGACCCCGGCCCCGTGTGGGACCCCCAGGGCAGAGACCCCCAGAGTCAATAAAGGATCTGCCCCGAGCCGGCTCCATCCTTTTGGGGGGTCCTGGGGGGGATTTGGGGGTCCTGAGGGGGATTTGGGGGTCCTGAGGGGGTCTCAGCCCCCCTGGTTATGGGGGGGAACCGGGGTCACCCCATATCTTGAGGGGGGGGGGGGCTGCTGCAAGTTTGGCTTCGTGTTTTTTGGGGTCCTGAGAGGGATTTGGGGATCCTGAGGGGGTCTCAGCCCCCTTATTTGGGGGGGCACTTTGGGGTCCCCCATTGTGGGGCTGAGGGCGGCTGCGCACCCTGGAGGGGAGGAAATGGGGGGGCTCTGACCCCCGGGGGGGGTCTGGGGGTATTTGGGGTCACCTGGGGGGGGTTCCCCAAATCCTCCCCAGGGCCAGGAGCTGCCCTGACCTGGGGGAGGGGGCGGGATGGGGTCAGACCCCCCCCATTTTGGGGGTGTTTGGGGTCAGACCCCCCCCATTTTGGGGGTGTTTGGGGTCAGACCCCCCCCCATTTTGGGGGTGTTTGGGGTCAGACCCCCCCGTTTTGGGATTGTTTGGGGTCAGACCCTCCAAGTTTTGGGGTCAGACCCCCTCCGTTTTGGGGTTGTTTGGGGTCAGACCCCCCCGTTTGGGGTTGTTTGGGGGGGGGTCTCCGTGGGTCCCGACCCCTCCCCGTGTTTTGGGGGGGCTTCAATGGTTCCCAACCCCCCCATCCGTTTTTTGGGAGGGGTCTCCGTGGGGCCGGGGAGTGTGAACGGGGCTGGGGGGCACCGGGGGATGTGAACGGGGCTGGGGGGCACCGGGAGACCCGACCGGGGGCTCGGGGGGACGAATTTGCTCCGGGACCGGGGGGACCCGGACCGGGCTGGGGGCTCGGGGGGCCGAGCTTGGCACCGGGACCGGGACCGGGGGATGTGAACGGGTCTGGGGGACACCGGGGACCGGGGGCTCGAGGGACTCTCGGAGGGGCGAATTTGCCCCGGGACCGGGGGTTGTGAACGGGGCTGGGGGGCACCGGGGACCGGACCGGGGCCTTTGGGGGCCGAACTTGGCTCCGGGACCGGGGAGACCTGGCCCGGGCCGGGGGCGCGGCTCGGGGCCGGTCCCAGCCCGGCGGGGGCGGACGGTGCCGGTGCCACCGCCCCGGGCGGGGCGGGCGGGTCCCGGGGCGGGGCGGGGAGGGGAGCGCGGTGTCCCCGTCCCCCCCCGCCCGTTCCCGGCGCGGCCCCGCCCGGCCCCCGGCCCCGCGCCAGGTGCATTCCCGGGCTCGCTCCGCCGCTACCGGGGCGCCGCGATGGAGCCGCACCGGGAGCGGCCCCGGGCGCTGCTGCTGCTGCTGCTGCCGCTGCTGCTCCCCGCGCCCGGCGCCGCGCAGGCAGGTGAGCACCGGCACCGGTGGGCACGGGGAACCGGGGCTGCGCCGTTCGGCAAAGGGGAACCGGGGAAACACTGGAGCGCTCGGGGGTCCCGGGACGGGCGGCGGCAGCGCTCGGGGGTGGCGGCGGTACCGGACCCCGATCCAAGCCCGGCAATTCCCGCGGGCGCTTCCTCCGCGGGGGCGTCCCGGGAGTCCCCGGTGCTGTCCCGGGAGGACCGCACGGTTCCGGGAGCACCGGGACCGGCGCTGAAACCGCCCCGGGACTGCGGCTCCGGCGGGGCTGGGGCTCGGTGGCCGCTCCCGGGATCCGTCCCGGGGCTCGGTGGCCGCTCCCGTGCTCGGTCCCGCTCTCGGTGCCCCCTCCCGCTCTCGGTCCCGCTCTCGGTGCCCCCTCCCGCTCTCGGTCCCGCTCTCCGTGCCCCCGTTCCAGGCTCGGTCCCGCTCTCGGTGCCCCGTTCCAGGCTCGGTCCCGCTCTCCGTGCCCCCGTTCCGTGCTCGGTCCCGCTCTCGGTGCCCCCGTTCCGTGCTCGGTCCCGCTCTCCGTGCCCCTCCCGGTCCCGGCACCTGCGGCCCCGCAGCTGCCCGGGCTAATTTTAGGCTGCGGGGCCGGGCCCGGCGATGCCTTTGGGGGCTCCGCGCGGGACCCCCGAGGGGAACGGGGGGGATCCTTCACGGGGGGACCCCCGGAGGAACCCCCGGCCCCGCCCGCGAGGCCGCCCCGGCACCCCGGAAGGGCCGCGGCCGCCCGGGAGTTGTTTTTCAATCCCCAAAGGAAAAACACCGAGGGCTGGGCGCGCAGGTGGGGCCGGCGTCGCCCCGAAATCCCGGGGGTGCCCGGGCTGGGGGGCACACCCGGGGGACCCTCGCTGTGTCCCCAGCTCCATCCGTGCGCCACCGGCGACGCCTCGGGTGCCACCCGCGGGCTCCGGCTCCACCGGGAGAGAGGGAACAGCGCGGGGACACCTCGGGGGGCTCGGGGACACCCCGGGGGGCTCGGGGACACCCCGGGGACAGCGAGGGCAGCGGCCCCGGCCCCGCTCCCCCCAGAGCCCGGTCCCTGAGAGCCCCCTTTGTTCGGGGCCGGGGCCCGGCGCACACAGAGCCCCCTTTGTGCCGGGGCCGCCCGGGGCCGGAGGTCGCAGCGAGCCCCTCCCGGTGCCCCCCCCGCCCTCCCCCGGGTCCCCCGGTGCTATTCCGGGCCGCGGTGGCACGCGGCTGATAGCGGGGACGTGCCGGAGCTGCCGGCGCTGATAACGCCCGGTCCCGACGCCGCCGCGGCGCCCGGTGGGGAGGGAAGGGGGGGGGGGGGGGGGGTCCAGCATCGTCCCCCCCACCCCGGGCAGGTGCACCCGGGGGTCGCGAACCCCCCAGTGCCGCCCTGGGACCCCGTTAATGATTCACCGGCGCGCTCGGGGGTCCCGGGGATGGCGCCCCCCAAGCCCCAGGGGACCCCCCCGGTGTCTCCCGGGGGTCGCAGCGCCCCCCGTTCCGGGCCCCCCGTGCCCACCCCCGGGGCAGCGGGGGCCGGGGGCCGCTGCCATCGCAGCTGGGACCTTTTTTTAGCCCTTTCCGTGCTCAAATAGCCCGGCCCGGGGCGGGGGGGCCCTTCCCGTGCGTGCCCCGAGCTCCGCGGCCGCCCCCGGAGGGGTCCCGGGCCGGACAAAGCCGCCTTTGAGCGCGGCCCCCCCGCGCCGGGGCCTGAGTCACGTCTGGCGGGTCCCGCAGCCCTCGGTGCCCCCGGGGGTCCCGGTTTGGGGGGCTCGGGTCCCCCCCCGGTGCCGCCCGCCACAATCGCGGCTTTGTGCGGTGCCACAAAGGGGGCCCTGTGCGCCCCCGGCAACGGGGGGGACACCGAGGGGACACCGAGGGGACCCCGGGAACGCGGGGGTACCGAGCCCAGCCCGCGCCCCCGGAGCCGGGAGTGGCCGCGGGGCCCGGGCGGCGGCGGCGGCGGGGCCGAAGTCCGGGCGGGCGTGGCGGGGCGGGGGGGCCCAGCCCGGGGCGCCCGCCTTGCGCAAGGCTCGCCCGGCCGGTTCGGGCACCCCGGGAACGGGGAGGGAACGGAGGGAGCGGCGGGGGAGGAACCGGGGCGGGGACAGCGCTGGGGGGCAAGGATGGGGGACAGGGACAACATGGAGGGGACAGGGACACCATGGAGGGGACAGGGACATGGTGGAGGGGACAGGGACAGCATGGAGGGGACAGGGACAGCATGGAGGGGACAAGGATGTGGTGGAGGGGACAGGGACACCATGGAGGGGACAGGGACATGGTGAGGGGGACAGGGACAGCATGGAGGGGACAAGGACGTGGTGGAGGGGACAGGGACACCATGGAGGGGACGCTGTGAGGGCAATGCCACAATGGGGACAGGGACGTTTGCAGGGGACACCATGGAAAGGACAGGGACCCCATGAGGACACTGCCATAGCCAATAGACCATGGAGGAGACACGGCCACCGTGGAGGGGACAGGGACATTAACGGGGGGGACAGGGACATTGAGGGGGGGACAGGGACATTGAGGAGACAGAGACATGGCCACTGAGGAGGTGACACGGCCACCATGGGGACCATGGCCACCAAGAGCAGGACACGTCCAGCTCAGAGGGGACAGGGACACCAAGGGACATCAGGGGGATGAGGTGGCCACGGAGGAGGCACACGGCCACCAGCACGTGCAGGACACGGCCAGCTGGGAGGGGACATTGCAGTGACCGTGCAGGGGGTGCCATGGGCATGTGGGGGTAGCTGTGGTGGCCCTGGTGGCCCCATGGTGGCCCCGGTGACATGGTGGGTGCTCTGATGACGTGGTGGCCCCGTGGTGGCCCCGTGGTGGCCCTGGTGACATGGTGGGTGCTCTGATGATGTGGTGGCCCCATGGTGGCCCCACGGTGGCCCTGGTGACACGGCGGGTGCTCTGATGACATGGTGGCCCCATGGTGGCCCCGTGGTGGCCCTGGTGACACCACGGTGGCCCCGGTGACATGGCGGGTGCCCGCAGTGTGCGCGGGGACGCTGAACGGGCTGAGCGTGACCGGGGACGCGCAGCACCAGTACCAGACCCTGCACAAGATGTACAACAACTGCGAGATCGTCATGGGCAACCTGGAGATCGTCCTCATCGACCACACCCAGGACCTCTCCTTCCTCCAGGTGACCCCCGGGGACACACGGGGACACTGAGGGGGGACATGGACAGCTCTGAGGGGACAGGGGCCTCATAGGGGACATTGCTGCTGTCACCCAGGGGAGGACATGGCCAGTTTGGGGGTGACATGGCCACCATGTGCAGGACATGGCCAGTTGGACATGTGGACATGGGACCATGGCCCTCAAAAGGAGGACTTGGCCGGTTTGGAGGTGACACAGCCACCATGGTGACCATCAAGGGGAGGACGTGGCCATCAAGGGCGACCATGGCCATCAAAAGGAGGACATGGCCATTGAGGGGGTGACATGGCCACCATGGGGACAGTGGCCATCAAGGGGAGGACGTGGCCAGTTTGGAGGTTCCAAACTGGTTCCCAGCCACCATGGGGACCACAGCCATGGCCACCATGTGTAGGAGACGGCCACCATAGGGACCAGGGCAAACCAGAGGAGGACTTGGCCAGTTTGGAGGTCACATGTCCACCATGTGGCCCTCAAGGGCAGGACATGGCCACCATGGGGACCGTGACCATCAAAAGGAGGACATGGCAAATTTGGAGGTTCAGAGCCACCATGGGGACCCTGACCATCAAAAGGAGGATGTGACCATTGAGGGGGTGACATGTCCACCATGAGGACCATGGCCATCAAGGGGAGGACATGTCCCGTTTGGAGGTCACATGTCCACCATGTGGCCCTCAAGGGGAGGACATGGCCACCATGGGGACCGTGACCTCAAAGGGAGGATGTGACCATTGAGGGGGGTGACATGTCCACCATGGGGACAGTGGCCATCAAAAGGAGGACATGGCCAGTTTGGATGTCACATGTCCACCATGGGGGCCATCAAAGGGAGGATGTGACCATTGAGGGCATGACATGTCCACCATGAGGACCATGGCCATCAAGGGGAGGGCATGGCCAGTTTGGAGGTGACATGTCCACCATGTGGCCCTCAAGGGGAGGACGTGGCCACCATGGGGACCGTGACCATCAAAGGGAGGATGTGACCATTGAGGGAGTGACATGGCCACCATGGGGGCCATCAAGGGGAGGATGTGACCATTGAGGGGGTGACACAGCCACCACAGTGTGTCACCAGGGCCGCAGGTGACCCCTCTGTCCCCGCAGACCATCCGGGAGGTGACCGGCTACATCCTGATCGCCATGAACGTGTTCGCGGCGCTGCCGCTGCAGAACCTGCGCGTGATCCGCGGCACGCAGTTCTACGAGGACAAATTCGCCCTCTTCGTGCTGCTCAACTACAACCCCAACACCACCCACGCCCTGCGCCAGCTCGGCCTCAACCAGCTCACAGGTGGGGACGCTGAGGGTTGGGGACAACGTGGGAATGGGGACATCGTGAGGGTTTGGGGACGCTGCGGGGGCCGGGGACATTGTGGTAGGTTGGGGACACCATGGTGGGTTGGGCACACCATGGGGCTGGGGGCATTGTGGGGAGATGGGGACATCATGGAGGGTTGGGGACATTGTGAGGGTGAGGGCACTGTGCAGTTGGGGACGCCTTGGTGGGTTGGGGACATCATGGAGGGATGGGGACACCATGGGGTTGGGGACATCATGAGGTTGAGGACACTGCAGTTGGGGACATCATGGAGGGTTGGGGACACGATGTTGGGTTGGGGACATTGCAGGGGAGCTGGGGACATTGCAGAGGGTTGGGGACACCATGGGGACGGGGGACATTGTGAGGCTGAGGGCACCATGGGAATGGGGACATTGCAGGGGGCTGGGGACATTGTGGGGAGATGGGGACACCACGGGGGTTGGGGACACCATGGAGGGCTGGGGACATCATGGAGGGTTGGGGACGTCACAGGGCGCTTGAGACACCCATGGGACTGGCACGGAGAGGGGACACTGCCACCCCTCTGTGCCCTCTGAGGTCCCCATCCCACTGCTACCCCCGTGTCCCCAAGGTCCCCACGCTAGGGCAGTGCCACCTCCATGTCCCCTGTGGTGTCCCCTGTGGTGTCCCCTTGGGGCAGGGAAGGTCCCCAAGGTCCCCATCCCAGGGCAGTGCCACCTCCGTGTCCCCTGTGGTGTCCCCTGTGGTGTCCCCTTGGGGCAGGGAAGGTCCCCAAGGTCCCCATGCGCTCCCTGTGCCGCCAGGCGGGTCTGGGGGGCTCTGTCCCTCCTGTCCCCTCTCGTCACCCCCGTGTCCCCCCCGTGTCCCCCCAGAGATCCTGGCGGGGGGGGTGTACATCGAGAAGAACGCGCAGCTGTGCCACGTGGACACGGTGGAGTGGAGGGACATCATGAGGGACCCGCGCCTGGAGCCACTCGTCAGGGACAACGGCCGCGCCTGTGCGTGGGGACAGGGACACCGGGGGCGGGGCCACCCCTGCCTTGGGGGCACTGCACTTTGGGGTCACCCCTGCCTTGGGGTCACCCCTGCCTTTGGGGCACTGCACTTTGGGGTCACCCCTGCCTTTGGGGTCACCCCGGCCTTTGGGGCACTGCACTTTGGGGCCACTGCACTTTGGGGTCACCCCTGCCTTTGGGGTCACTGCACTTTGGGGCACTGCACTTTGGGGCCACCCCTGCCTTTGGGGTCCCCCCTGCCTTTGGGTCACTGCACTTTGGGGTCACTGCACTTCGGGGTCACCCCTGCCTTGGGGTCACCCCTGCCTTTGGGGTCCCCCCTGCCTTTGGGTCACTGCACTTTGGGGTCACTGCACTTTGGGGTCACCCCTGCCTTTGGGGTGACTTTGGGGTGGCTTTGGGGTCATCCCCGGGTTTTGGGTCAGCCCTGGCCTTGGAGTGGCTTTGGGGGTCACCTCTTGGTTTTGGGGTCGCCCCTGGGGTTGGGGTCATCCCTTGGTTTGTGGTCACTTTGGGGCCACCTCTGGGGTGGGGGTCACTTTGGGGTGGCTTCAAGGTCACCCCTTGGTTTGTGGTCACTTTGGGGCCACCTCTTGGTTTTCAGTCACCCCTGGCCTTGGGATCACTTTGGGGTAAACCCCTGGGTTTGAGGTGGCTTTGGGGTCACTCCTAGGTTTTGGGTCCTTTTGGAGTCCCCCTTGGGTTTAGGGTCACTTTGGGGGTGACCCCTGGATTTTGGGGTCCCTTTGGGGTCACCTCTGGCTTTGGACCACTGTTTTTGGGGTCCCTTTGGAATCCCTTTGGGGTCACCCCTTGGTTTGAGGCCCCCCTGTATTTGGGGTCCCTTTGGGGTCCCTGTGGTGTCTCTTTCGTGTCCCCCTGTATTTGGGGTCCCCCTGTATTTGGGGTCCCCGGTTGTGACCCCGCTGCTGCCCTGTCCCGCAGGTCCCCCGTGCCATGAGAGCTGTGGCGGTCACTGCTGGGGGCCGGGCCCCGAGGACTGCCAGAAACGTGAGAGCCGGGGGTACCGGGGGGTACCGGGGATACCGGGGGGTCTGGGGGGTACCGGGGGGTACCGGGGGGTACCGGGGGGGCTGTGGGGCTGGGCTGAGCCCCCCGGTGACCCCCGGTGTCCCCCCCGGTGTCCCCGCAGTGACCAAGACCATCTGCGCCCCGCAGTGCAACGGGCGCTGCTTCGGCCGCGCGCCCAACGAGTGCTGCCACGAGGAGTGCGCGGGCGGCTGCACCGGGCCCCTGCGCACCGACTGCTTCGTACGTCCGTCTGTCTGTCCGTGTGTGTGTCTGTGTGTCTGTCTGTGTGTGTGTCTGTGCACCGGGCCCCTGCGCACCGACTGCTTCGTACGTCCGTCTGTCTGTCTGTCCGTGTGTCTGTCTGTCCGTGTGTGTCTGTGCACTGGGCCCCTGCGCACCGACTGCTTCGTACGTCCGTCTGTCCGTCTGTCTGTCCGTGTGTCTGTCTGTCTGTGTGTCTGTGTGTGTGTCTGTGCACCGGGCCCCTGCGCACCGACTGCTTCGTACGTCCATCTGTCTGTCCGTCTGTCCGTGTGTCTGTCCGTCTGTCTGTCTGTGTGTCTGTCTGTCCGTGTGTGTCTGTGCACTGGGCCCCTGCGCACCGACTGCTTCGTACGTCCGTCTGTGTGTCTGTCCGTGTGTCTGTCTGTCCGTGTGTGTCTGTCTGTGTGTCCGTGTGTCTGTCTGTCTGTGTGTCTGTCTGTGCACCGGGCCCCTGCGCACCGACTGCTTCGTACGTCCGTGTGTCCGTCTGTCTGTCTGTCCGTGTGTCTGTCCATGTGTCTGTGTGTCTGTCTCTGTGTGTGTCCATGTGTCTGTCCATGTGTCTGTCTGTCTGTCTGTCTGTGTGTCTGTGCACTGGGCCCCTGCGCACCGACTACTTTGTACGTCTGTGTGTCTGTCTGTCTGTCCGTCCGTGTGTCTGTGTGTCTGTCTGTCCGTGTGTCTGTGTGTCTGTGTGTGTGTCTGTGCACCGGGCCCCTGCGCACAGACTGCTTCGTCCGTCCGTCTGTCTGTCTGTGTGTCTGTCTGTCTGTCCCTGCGCACGCACTGCTTCGTACATCTGTCTGTCTCTCTGTGCATCTGTTTGTCTGTCTGTCTGTCCATCTGCCCGTCCCTGCGCATGCACTGCTTTGTACGTCTGTCTGTCCGTCCGTCTGTCCATCCAGCCGTCCGTGCATCCACCCGCCCCTGTGTCCGTCCATCCGTCCATCCATCCATCCATCCATCCATCCATCCATCCATCCATCCATCCATCCACCCACCCATCCACCCGTCCACCTCCCCGTCCGTGTGTCCGTCTGTCCATCCATCTGTCCCCCGTGTCCATCTGTCCACCCGCCCAGCCCCGTGTCCGTCTGTCCGTCCCCAGGCCTGCCGCCACTTCAACGACAGCGGCTCGTGCGTGCCGCTGTGCCCGCAGCCCCTGATCTACAACAAGCTCACGTTCCAGCTGGAGCCCAACCCCGACACCAAGTACCAGTACGGGGGCGTCTGCGTGCGCCAGTGCCCCCGTGAGTGCGGCCGGGGGGCCGGGGGGGCCACGGGGTTTGGGGGTGTTGGAATTAAACCCCAATAGAGCCGGGTGGGACGTGCCTGGGCTTGCCCAGCCCTTGCTGCTTGACCAAGGGCGGGAGCTGTGGTGGTTTCAGCTCACAGACACCTTTGGCTGGCTGGATATTGCAGCAAAAGTGAAGGTGCCACCTCAGGGGTCTCTTCCCTGACTGATCCAGCCAATTGGACGCTAAAATATTGAAATTAAATCCCAATAGAGCCAAATGGGATGTGCCTGGGCTTGCCCAGCCCTTGCTGCTTGACCAAGGGCAGCAGCTGTGGTGGTTTCACCTCAGAGACACTTTTGGCTGGCTGGATTTTGCAGCTGGGTGCTTGGGACAAGTCCAGGCTTGCAGGAGCTCAGGTTTACCTCTGGTGGAGAAGCTTTAAGGTGATGGTGAAGGAAAGGAGTCGGTTCTGCTGGAGGGTTTGGATCCAGAGCTTTATTCTGGCCTCTGGATCCAGCATCAGCTCCAACAGAACTCCCTGAGCCCGTGGTTGCTGCTCCTTTTAACCCCGGGGAGAGGGGCAGGGAAGGGGCAGGGAGCCACCAACCAGGTACAGGAGAGGAGGGACAAAGGGACAAAGGACACCTGGATGGCCCAATGTCCTCCAGGGCATCTTCTGAGCCTCACCAATCCCACGAGGCCCTTTCTGGAACGCCAGGACTGACGGACAGCACCCAGCAGGGGCAAGGGAGGGGAAGGGAGAGGAGATTGGCCCAGCTGGGGATGACTGAGAGGGGCTGATGCATCGCACCAATGCAACAGGGGGGGACACGGGTGACCCCTGGCGTGTCCTTGTCCCCGTGCCCCTCCCCAGACAATTTCGTGGTGGACCAGAGCTCGTGCGTGCGCGCCTGCCCCAACGACAAGATGGAGGTGGAGAAGAACGGGCTGAAGATCTGCGAGCCCTGCGCGGGGCTGTGCCCCAAGGGTAGGGGCTGGGGGCGTTCTGGGGGTGCCCAGGGGGGTCTGGGGGGCTCTGAGACCCCCCCCGACCCCTGCCCACCCCTCACAGCCTGCGAGGGCACCGGTGCCGGCAGCAAATACCAAACCGTGGACTCCAGCAACATCGACACCTTCATCAACTGCACCAAGATCCTGGGCAACCTCGACTTCCTCATCACGGGCCTGGAGGGGTGAGGGACGCAATTTGGAATTTGGGGGGGGGGGGTTTAGGGGGTGCAGCCCCCAGCCCCAGCCCCGCTGACGCCTCCTGTGGCCCCGCAGGGACCCCTGGCGCAACATCTCGGCGCTGGACCCCGAGAAGCTGAACGTGTTCCGGACGGTGCGGGAGATCACGGGTGAGGAGCGGGGGCTGCAGGTGCTGGGAGCCCCCTGGAGCCCCCCAGGACCCCCCTGAGCCCGGGGTGCGCCCGCAGGGTACCTGAACATCCAGTCCTGGCCCAAGCACATGCACAACTTCAGCGTCTTCTCCAACCTCGAGACCATCGGGGGACGGAGCCTCTACAAGTGAGGAGCCCCTGCTGCGTGCGCTGGGCCCCTCCCGGCATCTCTGATCCCTGAATTCCCTGCTTTCCCCTAATTCCTGCATTCCCAGTCCCTGAATTCCCTGCTTTCCCCTAATTCCTGCATTCCCAATCCCTGAATTCCCTGCTTTCCCCTAATTCCTGCATTCCTGATCCCTGAATTCCCCGCTTTCCCCTAATTCCTGCATCTCTGATCCCTGAATTCCCTGCTTTCCCCTAATTCCTGCATCTCTGATCCCTGAATTCCCTGCTTTCTCCTAATTCCTGCATCTCTGATCCCTGAATTCCCTGCTTTCCCCTAATTCCTGCATCTCTGATCCCTGAATTCCCTGCTTTCCCCTAATTCCTGCATCTCTGATCCCTGAATTCCCTGTTTTCTATAATTCTTGCATTCCAAATCCCTGAATTCCCTGCTTTCCCCTAATTCCTGCATTCCCAATCCCTGAATTCCCTGCTTTCCCCTAATTCCTGCATCTCTGATCCCTGAATTCCCTGCTTTCCCCTAATTCCTGCATTCCCAATCCCTGAATTCCCTGCTTTCTATAATTCCTGCATTCCCAATCCCTGAATTCCCTGCTTTCCCTATTTTCTGAATTCCCGATCCCTGAATTCCCTGCTTTCCCCTAATTCCTGCATTCCCGATCCCTGAATTCCCTGCTTTCTCCTAATTCCTGCATTCCCGATCCCTGAATTCCCTGCTTTCTCCTAATTCCTGCATCTCTGATCCCTGAATTCCCTGCTTTCCCCTAATTCCTGCATTCCCAATCCCTGAATTCCCTGCTTTCCCCTAATTCCTGCATCTCTGATCCCTGAATTCCCTGCTTTCCCCTAATTCCTGAATCTCTGATCCCTGAATTCCCTGTTTCCCCTAATTCCTGCATCCATGATCCCTGAATTCCCTGCTTTCCCCTAATTCCTGCATCTCTGATCCCTGAATTCCCTGTTTTCTATAATTCTTGCATTCCAAATCCCTGAATTCCCTGCTTTCCCTAATTTCTGAATTCCCCCTTTTCCCTGATCCCTGAATTCCCCGTTTTCCCCTAATTCCTGCATCCATGATCCCTGAATTCCCTGCTTTCTATAATTCCTGCATTCCCAATCCCTGAATTCCCTGCTTTCCATAATTCCTGCATTCCCAATCCCTGAATTCCCCGTTTTCCCTGATTTCTGAATTCCCCCTTTTCCCAATCCCTGAATTTCCCTTTTCCCCAACCCCTGAATTCCCCGTTTTCCTCAATTCCCTCCTCCCCTCATCCCTGCATCCCTGCTTGTCCCGGCGCCCCCCCTTCCCTCTGTCCTTGTCCGTCCCTCCGTCTGTCCCTTCCTCCCGGTTCCCGGTTCATTTCCCTGTTCCCGGAGCAGCTCCCGGGTCATCCTCCCGGTTCCCGGTTCATTCCCTGAATCCCGGAGCAGCTCCCGGTTCATTTCCCGGTTCCCGCTTCATTCCCCGACTCCCGGAGCAGCTCCCAGTTAATTTCCCTGTTCCCGGAGCAGCTCCCGGTTCGTCCTCCCGGTTCCCGCTTCATTTTCCGGTTCCTGCTTCATTCCCTGAATCCCGGAGCAGCTCCCGGCTCCCGGTTCGTCCTCCCGGTTCCTGCTTCATTCCCCGACTCCCGGAGCAGCTCCCGGTTCATTTCCCGGTTCCCGGAGCAGCTCCCGGTTCATTTCCCGGTTCCAGCTTCATTCCCTGAATCCCGGAGCAGCTCCCGGTTCATTTCTCGGTTCCCGCTTCATCCTCCCGGTTCCCAGTTCCCGGTTCATTTCCCGGTTCCCGCTTCATTCCCTGAATCCCGGAGCAGTTCCCAGTTCATCCTCCCGGTTCCCGCTTCATCCCGCGGCTCCCGGAGCATCCCCTCACTCCCGTACCCCCCCAACGCCCCAAATCCCGGTGTCGCTCCCCTCATCCCCGGTTCATTCCCCGACTCCCGGACCCCCCCCTCACTCCCGTAGCCCCCCGTGCCCCCCCAGCGCCCCGAATCCCGGTGTTTCGCTCCCCTCAGCCGCGGTTTCTCGCTGCTGATCATGAAGAACGAGAACGTGACCTCGCTGGGGCTGCGCTCGCTGCGCGAGGTGAGCGCGGGCCGCGTGTACATCACGGAGAACCGGCGGCTCTGCTTCCTGCACACCGTGCACTGGGCCGCGCTCAGCCGCAGCCGCGCCGACCTCGACATCCGCAACAACCGGCCCCGCAGCAAGTGCCGTGCGTGGGCAGGGCGGGGACGGGGCGTGGGAGCCCCCCCGGGACCCCTCGGGGACACCCGGACCCCAAACTGAGACCCCCGGTCTGTCCCATAGGGGAGGGGACATCATAGGGACCCCCAGATCCTGCACTGAACCGAGCCCCCCATTCCTAACACAGACCCTGGGACCCCTCAGGGACACCCAGACCCCTTGAGAGCCCCCCAGTCTGTCCCATAGAGGAGGGGACATAGGGACCCCCAGATCCTGCACTGAACCGAGCCCCCCATTCCTAACACAGACCCCGGGACCCCCCCGGGACACCTCGGGGACACCCAGACCCCAAACTGAGACCCCCGGTCTGTCCCAGAAGGGAGGGGACACCGGGACCCCCAGATCCTGCACTGAACCGAGCCCCCCATTCCTAACACAGACCCCGGGACCCCTCAGGGACACCCAGACCCCAAACTGAGACCCCCGGTCTGCCCCATAGGGGAGGGGGGACATCATAGGGACCCCCAGATCCTGCACTGAACCGAGACCCCCATTCCTAACACAGACCCCGGGACCCCCCCCGGGACCCCTCAGGGACACCCAGACCCCTTGAGAGCCCCCCAGTCTGTGCCATAGGGGAGGGGGGACATAGGGACCCCCAGATCCCACACTGAACCCCCATTCCCCCGGACATGGGACCCCTCGGGGACCCCCAGACCCCTCCAGGGATCCCCTGTCCGTCACATTAGGGAGGGGACACTGGGACCCCCAGACCCCTCCAGGGATCCCCTGTCTGTCCCATAGGGGGGGACACACCAGGACAAATGGACCCCGGGCTGAGGGACCCCCCCAGACCCTGCCCTGAGCCCCCCTTTGTCCCCTCCATGTCAAGGGTGACCCCCAGCCCCACTCTGAGCATATGGGGAGGGGGGGGGTGACCCCAGCCCTGCTGTCCCCATGGGTGACCCCAGCCCCTCTCAGAGCCCCTGATGGGTGACCCCGGCCCCTGTCCCCATGGGTGACCCCAGCCCCTCTCTGTCTTCCCTGGTGACCCCAGCCCCACTGTCCCCTGTCCCCATGGGTGACCCCAGGCCCTCTGTGCCCCCAGCCCCTCTCTGTCCCCCCTGTCCCCATGGGTGCCCCCAGCCCCTTTCTGTCCCCCCTGTCCCCTGTCCCCATGGGTGCTCCCAGCCCCCTGTGCCCCCAGCCCCCCTCTGTCCCCCCTGTCACCATGGGTGCCCCCAGCCCCTCTCTGTCCCCATGGGTGCCCCCAGCCCCACTCTGTCCCCCCTGTCCCCATGAGTGCCCCCAGCCCTGCTCTGTCCCCATGGGTGCCCCCAGCTCCTCTGTCCCCTGTCCCCATGGGTGCCCCCAGCTCCTCTGTCCCCTGTCCCCATGGGTGCCCCCAGCCCCCGGGTGACACCAGCCGCTGTCGCTGTCCCCCCAGAGCAAGAGGGCAAGGTGTGTGACCCGCTGTGCTCGGCCGAGGGCTGCTGGGGCCCCGGGCCCGGGCAGTGCCTGTCCTGCCGCTTCTACAGCAGGAGGGGCATCTGTGTGCCCACCTGCCGCTTCACCGAGGGGTCAGCGGGCACGGGGGCGCGGGGGGCATGGGGGATAAACAGGGCATGAGGGACAAACAGGGCATGGGGGACATGGGGGACAAACAGGGCATGGGGGACAAACAGGGCATGGGGGACAAGGGGGACAAACAGGGCATGGGGGACAAACAGGGCATGGGGGACAAACAGGGCGTGGGGGATGAAGGGGACAAACAGGGCATGGGGGACAAAGGGGGTTACGGGGGACATGGGGGGTGTGGGGAACATGGGGGGCATGGGGGGCATGAGAGGCAAGAGGGGCACAGGGGACGTGGGGAACAAAGGGGAAAAGAGGGGCATGGGGGGCACTGGGGACATGGGGGACACAGGGGCACCAGGGGCTTGAGGGGCACAGGGGGCATGGGGGGCACAGGGAGTGGGGGAGCAATGGGGGCACGGGGGACACAGGGGACAAGGGGGGTGTGGGCAACACAGGGAAATTGGGGATGTGGGGGGCACATGGGGGGCACTGCAGAGACCCCCGGGGTGGGCACTGGGGTGGGGGATCAGCCCTGTCACCCCCAGAGTGGCCCTGTCACCCCCAGAATGGCCCTGTCACCATCAGGATGGCCCTGTCACCCCCGGGATGTCCCTGTCACCCCCAGAATGGCCCTGTCACCATCGGGATGGCCCTGTCACCCCCAGAATGGCCCTGTCACCATCAGAATGTCCCTGTCACCCCCGGGATGTCCCTGTCACCCCCAGAATGGCCCTGTCACCCCCGGGATGTCCCTGTCCCCCCCTGGATGTCCCTGTCACCCCCAGAATGGCCCTGTCCCCCCCGGGATGGCCCTGTCCCCCCCAGAATGGCCCTGTCCCCCCCAGAATGGCCCTGTCACCCCCAGAATGGCCCTGTCACCCCAGGGACGGCCCTGTCATCCCCGGGATGTCCCTGTCACCCCCAGAACGGCCCTGTCACCCCCAGAATGGCCCTGTCCCCCCCGGGATGTCCCTGTCACCATTAGAATGGCCCTGTCCCCCCCTGGATGTCCCTGTCACCTCCAGAACGGCCCTGTCCCCCCGGGATGTCCCTGTCACCCCCAGAATGGCCCTGTCCCCCCCGGGATGTCCCTGTCACCATTAGAATGGCCCTGTCCCCCCCGGGATGTCCCTGTCACCCCCGGGATGGCCCTGTCACCCCCAGAATGGCCCTGTCACCCCAGGGACGGCCCTGTCACCCCCGGGATGTCCCTGTCCCCCCCGGGATGGCCCTGTCCCCCCCGGCTGGTGACGGTGCCACCCCGATGTGCCCCCAGGGACCCTCGGGAGTTCTCGCAGGGCGGCGAATGCACCGAGTGCCACCCGGAGTGCGAGCGCATCGACGGCGGCGGCGCCACCTGCAACGGCTCGGTACGGCCCGGCCGCGCCCCCCCCCTTGTCCCCATTGTCCCCACAGCGTCCCCATTGTCCCCACATTGTCACCGCCCCCTCCGCAGGGCGCCGACACCTGCACGCGCTGCGCGCACTATCGCGACGGGCCGCACTGCGTGCAGCGATGTCCCGACGGGGTCCTGGGCGAGCGCGGCCCCATCTACAAATTCCCCGACGGGAACCGCGAGTGCCGGCCCTGCCACGAGAACTGCACCCGAGGGTGCGTGCGGGGCTCGGGGGGATCGGGGGGATCGGGGACACAGAGACAGGGGGGGTTTGGGGGGTCCGGGAAGGGTGGGGGGGTCAGGGAGCCATTGGGGGCATGGGGGGGTTTGGGGGACCCCGTGGAGGGGAGAGGGGGGGGCTCAAAAGGTCTTTGGGAGGAGGGTGGGGGTCCCAAAACCTCTTTGGGAGGAGAGTGGGGGTCCCAAAACCTGTTTGGTAGGAGGGTGGGGGTCCCAAAAGCTCTTTGGGGAGCAGGGTGGGGGTCCCAAAACTTCTTTGGGAAGCGTCTTTGGGGGCCCTGGGCAGGTTGGGGGGCTCAGGCCCCCACTGGGACCCTGTGGAGGGCAGGGTGGGGGTCCCAAAACCTCTTTGGAAGGAGGGTGGGGGTCCCAAAAGGTCTTTGGGGAGCAGGGTGGGGGTCCTGGGGTATAATTTGGGGCAGGGTGGGGGTCCCAAGACCTCTTTAGGAGGAGGGTGGGGGTCGTGGGGTATTACTGGGGGCACACTGGGGGTCCCACAACCTCTTTGGGGAGCCTCTCTGGGGGCCCTGGGCAGGTTGGGGGGCTCAGGCCCCCACTGGGACCCTGTGGAGGGCAGGGTGGGGGTCCCAAGACCTCTTTGAAGAGCAGGGTTGGGGTCTTGGGGCATCACTGGGGGCAGGTTGGGGGTCCTGGGGCAGGATTTGGGGACTCAGGACCTCACTGGTGCCATTTTGGGGTCTGGGGTCTCCGCTGGGGGGTCCCCCAGGGGCTGACTCCCATCTCCCTCCCCACAGGTGTGTGGGGCCGCTGCTGCAGGACTGCCTGGGAGACCCCCTGCCCGTGTCCAGGTACCGCGGGGGGGACCCGGGGGGCTGCAGGGACCCCGAGGGGCTGTGGGGACCCCGGGGGGCTGTGGGGACCCTAACCCTGTGCTTTTCCATGTCCTCATCCCTGTCCCTATTCCTGTCCCCGTTCCTCATCCCCGTCCCCATCCCATCCATCCCATCCCATCCCATCCATCCCATCCCATCCCATCCCATCCCATCCCATCCCATCCCATCCCATCCCATCCCATCCATCCCATCCCATCCCATCCCATCCCATCCCATCCCATCCCATCCATCCCATCCCATCCCATCCCATCCCATCCCATCCATCCCATCCCATCCCATCCCATCCCATCCCATCCCATCCATCCCATCCCATCCCATCCCATCCATCCCATCCCATCGCCGTTCCCATCCCCGTCCCGGTTCCCTTTCCCTTTCCCATCCTCGTTCCCGTTCCCGTTCCCATTCCTACTCTGTTCCTGTTCCGATTCCCGTTCCCACCCTGTCCCACCCGATCCCGTTCCCATCCCCGTTCCCTTTCCCATTCCTTTTCCCGATCCCGTTCCCGTTCCCATCCCCGTTCGCGTTCCCGTCCCCGTTCTCGTCCCATCCCCACCCCATTCCCCTTCCCGTTCCCTTTCCCATCCCCGTCCCCGTTCCCGTTCCTGTCCCATTCCCACCCCATTCCCTTTCCCATCCCCGTTCCCTTTTCCGTTCCCATTCCCGTTCCCGTTCCCGTCCCCATCCCCGATCCCGCCCCGTTCCCGTTCCCGTTCCCATCCCCGTTCCCGTCCCATCCCATCCCCGTTCCCGTTCCTTTTCCCGTCCCATCCCATTCCCACCCCATTCCCTTTCCCATCCCCGTCCCCGTTCCCGTCCCCGTTCCTGTCCCCATCCCCGTTCCCGCCCGGTTCCCGGTGCCGCAGGCGGGCCCCGACGCTGATCGCGGTCATGGTGGTCGGTGCCGTTTTCCTCTCGTGCTCGCTGGTGCTGCTGGCGCTGCTCTACTGGCGGGGCAAGAAGATCCAGAAGAAGCGGGCGATGCGGCGCTACCTGGAGCGGGGCGAGGTCAGCACCGGGGGCACCGGGAGCGGCACCGGGAACGGCACCGGGGAGGCACCGGGAGCGGCACCGGAGCGGCCCCGGGAGCAGCCCCGGGAGCGGCCCCAGGGCGGCGGGGAGGGGCGGGTCCTGCATCCGGTGCTCGCCAGCCGCGTTCCTGTCCAGCCCCAGCTCTGCTTCCATCCCAGTCGCTCTCCGTCCTCATCCTGCTGTGCTCCTGTCCCTGTCCCTGTCCCTGTTCCCATCCCTGTCCCTGTCCCCATTCCCACACCATGTCCCCATCCCTGTCCCTGTCCCCGTCCCCATTCCCACACCGTGTCCCTGTCCCCATTCCTGTCCTCACTGCCACGCCATGTCCCCACCCTGTCCTTGTCCCCATGTCCACGCCGTGTCCCCATCCCTGTTCCCGTTCCCACACCGTGTCCCCATCCCCGTTGTCACACTGTGTCCCTGTCCCCATGCCATGTCCCCGCTGTCACGCCATGTCCCTATCCCTGTCCCTGTCCCCATTCCCACGCTGATGTCCCTGTCCTGTCCCTGTCCCCGCTGTCACGCCGTGTCCCTATCCCTGTCCCTGCTGTCACGCCGTGTCCCTATCCCTGTCCCTGTCCCCATGCCGTGTCCCTGTCCCCATCCCTGTCCCTGCTGTCACGCCGCGTCCCTGTCCCCATTCCCACGCTGGTGTCCCTGTCCCCATCCCTGTCCCTGTCCCTGTCCCCACTGTCACGCCGTGTCCCTGTCCCTGTCCCCATGCCGTGTCCCTATCCCTGTCCCTGTCCCCATGCCGTGTCCCCATCCCTGTCCCTGCTGTCACGCCGTGTCCCCATCCCTGTCCCCATGCCGTGTCCCTGTCCCTGTCCCCACTGTCACGCCGTGTCCCCGCAGAGCCTGGAGCCGCTGGACCCCAGTGAAAAAGCCAACAAGGTCCTGGCCCGGATCTTCAAGGAGTCGGAGCTGAAGCGCCTCAAGGTGCTGGGCTCGGGCGTCTTTGGCACCGTGCACAAGGTGGGGCCTGGGGAGGGGCTGAGGTGCCGGCCCATCAATCCCACCCCAGTGATCCCATTGATCCCATCAATCCCAACCCATTGATCCCATCAATCCCACCCCAGTGATCCCATTGATCCCATCAATCCCACCCCAGTGATCCCATTGATCCATCTCATCAATGCCATCCCATCCCATTGATCCCATCGATCCATCCCATTGATCCCATCAATCCCACCCCACTGATCCCATCAATCCCACCTCATTGATCCCATTGATCCATCTCATCAATGCCATCCCATCCCATTGATCCCATCGATCCCATTGATCCCATTCCATTGATCCATCCCATTGATCCCATCCCATTGATCTCATCCCATTCCATTGATCCCATCCTATTGATCCCAACCCATTGATCCCATCCCATCTCAAATCCCATCCCATAAATCCCATCGATCCCATCAATCTCATCCCACTGATCCCATCAATCCCATTGATCCCATCAATCCCATTGATCCCATCTCATCCCATATCAAATCCCATCCCACCCCATAACTCCCATAAATCCCATCTCATTAATCCCATTGATCCCATTCCATTGATCCCCCCACCTTGATCCCATCAATCCCACCCCATTGATCTCGTTCCATTCCATTGATCCCAACCCATTGATCCCATCTCAAATTCCATCCCATTGATCCCATCGATCCCATCAATCTCATCCCACCAATCCCATCAATCCCATCGATCCCATCCCATTGATCCCATCCCACCCCATCTCAAATCCCATCCCACCCCATAACTCCCATAAATCCCATCTCATTAATCCCATTGATCCCATCCTATCCCATCCCATAAATCCCATCCCAAATCCCATAAATCTCACCAATCCCACCAATCCCACCCCAAATCCCACCAATCCCATAAATCCCATCCCAAATCCCACCAATCCCACCAACCCCACCAATCCCATCCTAAATCCCACCAATCCCATAAATCCCATCCCAAATCCCACCAATCCCACCAATCCCACCCCAAATCCCACCAATCCCACCGACCCCGCAGGGGATCTGGATCCCGGACGGGGATTCCATCAAGATCCCGGTGAGCATCAAGGTGATCCAGGACTGGAGCGGGCAGCAATCCTTCCACGCCGTCACCGACGTGAGTGTGGGGGCTCTGGGGGGCCCGGGGGTGCTCTGGGGGGTCCTCTCTGAGGCCAGGGCATTTTGGGGACACTCAGGGGGTGCTCCGGGTGTCCCCCTGAACCCGGGGATGCTCTGGGGGTGCTTTGGGGACACTCCAGGGGTGCTCTTGATGTCCCTCTGGATCTGGGGCACCCCGGGCACGCTCTGGGATTCTCCCTGGATCTGGGGACACTCGGGGACACTTTGGGGGTGCTCTGGGGGTTCTCTGGGTGTCCCCCTGGATCTGGGGAGGTTTGGGGGTGCTCCAGGGGTGCTCTGGGGATGCTCTGGGTGTCCCCCTGGATCTGGGGAGGTTTGGGGGTGCTCCAGGGGTGTTCTGGGGGTGCTCTGGGGATGCTCTGGGTGTCCCCCTGGATCTGGGGAGGTTTGGGGACACTCTGGGGATGCTCCAAGGACACTCTGGGGACACTTCGGGGACACTCTGGGGAATGCTTTGGGGGTGCTCTGAGTGTCCCCCTGAAGCCGAGGATGCTCTGGGGGTGCTTTAGGGGTGCTCTGGGTGTCCCCCTGGCTCTGGGGATGCTCTGGGGGTGCTCTGAGTGTCCCCCTGAAGCTGAGGATGCTCTGGGGGTGCTTTAGGGGTGCTCTGGGCGCCCCCCTGGCTCTGGGGAGGTTTGGGGGCGCTCTGGGGATGCTCCAGGGATGCTCTGGGTGTCCCCCCGGATCTGGGGAGGTTTGGGGGTGCTCTGAGTGTCCCCCTGAAGCCGAGCATGCTCTGGGGGTTCTTTAGGGGTGCTCTGGGTGTCCCCTGGCTCTGGGGAAGTTTGGGGGTGCTCCAGGGGTGTTCTGGGTGTGCTCTGGGTGCCCCCTGGCTCTGGGAGGTTTGGGGGTGCTCTGGGGATGCTCCAGGCATGCTCTGGGTGTCCCCCTGGCCCTGGGGAGGTTTGGGGGTGCTCTGGGGATGCTCTGGGTGTGCTCTGGGGATGCTCTGGGTGTGCTCTGGGTGCCCCCTGGCTCTGGGGAGGTTTGGGGGCGCTCTGGGGATGCTCCAGGCATGCTCTGGGTGTCCCCCCTGGCTCTGGGGAGGTTTGGGGGTGCTCTGGGGAGGTTTGGGGGCGCTCTGGGGATGCTCCAGGCATGCTCTGGGTGTCCCCCCGGATGTGGGGGTGCTGACCCTGTCCCCCCCAGCACATGCTGGCCATCGGCAGCCTGGATCACTCGTACATCGTGCGGCTGCTGGGGATCTGCCCGGGCCCGCAGCTGCAGCTGGTGACGCAGCTGCTGCCGCTGGGCTCGCTGCTCGACTACGTGCGCAAGAACCGCGGCGCCATCAGCCCCCAGCTGCTGCTCAACTGGTGCGTGCAGGTGGCCAAGGTCAGTGCCCGCGGGGCCACAGCCCTGCTGAGACCCCAAAACTGAGAGGGTGAGGGTTTGGGAGGTGCCTGTGTGTTCCTTCCATCCGAAAAACTGAGAGGGTGGAGGGTTTGGGGTGGTTCCTGTGTGTTCCTTCCGTCCGAAAAACTGAGAGGGTGGAGGGTTTGGGGTGGTTCCTGCCCATTCCTTTGGTCCTAAAAACTGAGAGGGTGAAGGGTTTGGGGTGGTTCCTGCCCATTCCTTCCATCCTAAAAACTGAGAGGGTGGAGGGTTTGGGGTGTTCCTGTGTGATCCTTCCGTCCGAAAAACTGAGAGGGTGGAGGGTTTGGGGTGGTTCCTGCCCGTTCCTTTGGACCTAAAAGATGAGGGTGAAGGGTTTGGGGTGGTTCCTGTGTGTTCCTTCCATCCTAAAAACTGAGAGGGTGAAGGGTTTGGGGTGGTTCCTGCACGTTCCTTCCGTCCTAAATATTGAGGGTGAAGGGTTTGGGGTGGTTCCTGTGCCTTCCTCAATCCTAAAAACTGAGAGGGTGAAGGGTTTGGGGTGGTTCCTGTGTGTTCCTTACATCCTAAAAACTGAGAGGGTGAAGGGTTTGGGGGGCTCTGCACATTCCTTTGGTCCTAAAAGATGAGGGTGAAGGGTTTGGGGTGGTGCCTGTGCCTTCCCCAATCCTAAAAACTGAGGGGTCACACAGGGTGACCCATTCCTTTGGTCCTAAAAAATTAGAGTTCAGACAGAGTGAAGGGTTTGGGGGGTTCCTGTGCATTCTTGCTGTCCTAAATATTGAGGGTGAAGGGTTTGGGGTGGTTCCTGCCCATTCCTTCTGTCCGAAAAACTGAGAGGGTGAAGGGTTTGGGGTGTTCCTGTGTGTTCCTTCCGTCCTAAATATTGAGGGTGGAAGGTTTGGGGTGGTTCCTGTGTGTTCCTTACGTGCGAAAAACTGAGAGGGTGAAGGGTTTGGGGTGGTTCCTGTGCCTTCCTCAATCCTAAAAACAGAGGGGTCACACAGGGTGACCCATTCCTTTGGTCCTAAAAAATTACAATTCAGACAGGGTGAAGGGTTTGGGGGGTTCCTGTCCGTTCCTTCCGTCCTAAAAACTGAGAGGGTGAAGATTTAGGGGGGCTCTGCCCGTTCCTTTGGACCTAAAAGATGAGGGTGAAGGGTTTGGGGTGGTTCCTACCCGTTCCTTTATATAAAAAATAAATATCTAGCATTTAATACAGCATTATCACCAATAACATGTACACATTCTATAAATTACAACAGAAATAGATGTCAAGTATTTTTTTTTTTTAAATAAGACAAAAATTTCCTGTTGGCACCTCTCCCTCCCCTGTGTCTTAGGGCATGTACTACCTGGAGGAGCACTGCATGGTGCACAGGAACCTGCCTGTTATATTCTATATTTTACATTATGCTATATATAACCGATATTATACACATATAATAAATATATTAATTAATTAATTATAAATAAATATTAAAAATTAAACTTTCCCCCCATTTTCAGGGCATGTACTACCTGGAGGAGCACCGCATGGTGCACAGGAACCTGGCTGTTATATTATGTCTAATCCAATATATAACAAATACAATACACATATAATAAATATATTAATTAATTAATTAAACAAACAAACAAATAAATATTAAAAATTAAACTTTCCCCCCATTTTCAGGGCATGTACTACCTGGAGGAGCACCGCATGGTGCACAGGAACCTGGCTGTTATATTCTATATAATCCAATATATAGCCAATATAATACACATATAATAAATATATTAATTAATTAATTAATTAAATAATATTAAAAATTAAACTTTCCCCCCGTTTTCAGGGCATGTACTACCTGGAGGAGCACCGCATGGTGCACAGGAACCTGGCTGTTATATTATATATTTTACATTATGCTATATATAACTGATATTATACACATATAATAAATACAATAAATAAACAAATAAATATATATTAAAAATTAAATTTTCCCCCCGTTTTCAGGGCATGTACTACCTGGAGGGGCACCACATGGTGCACAGGAACCTGGCTGTTATATTATATATAATACAATATATAACCAATATAATACACATATAATAAATACAATAAATACAATAAATAAATAACAAATATATTAAAAAATAAACTTTTCCACCTGTGTTTAGGGCATGTACTACCTGGAGGAGCACCGCATGGTGCACAGGAACCTGGCTGCCCGGAACGTGCTGCTCAAGTCGCCCAGCCAGGCGCAGGTGGCCGATTTCGGCATCGCCGACCTGCTCTACCCCGACGACAAGAAATACTTCTACAACGAGCTCAAGGTGGGGCTGGGGGCTGCCACCGCCGAGGGGCACCGGTGGGACCCCCAAATGGCATTGGTGGGACCCCCAAATGGCATCGGTGGGACCCCCAAATGGCACCCGTGTCACCCCAAATGGCACCGGTGTCACCCACAATGGCATTGGTGTCACCCCCGAGGGGCATCGGTGTGACCCCCAATGGCATTGGTGGGACCCCCAAATGGCACCCAATGGCACCCATGTCACCCTGAAATGGCATTGGTGGGACCTCAAATGGCACCCGTGTCACCCCAAATGGCACCGGTGGGACCCCCAAATGGCACCCATGTCACCCACAAGGGCGTTGGTGTCACCCCCGAGGGGCATCGGTGCGACCCCCAATGGCATTGGTGGGACCCCCAAATGGCACCCATGTCACCCCAAATGGCACCGGTGGGACCCCCAAATGGCATTGGTGGGACCTCAAATGGCACCCAAATGGCACCCAAATGGCACCCATGTCACCCCAAATGCCATCGATGTCACCCACACCACACCCATGGGATCCCCCAAATGGCATCGGGTGTCACTCCACTCTGGGGCACCCAAAATGCCATCCTGTCACCCCAAATGGCATTGGTGCCATCCATTCTGGGACACCCCAAATGGCACCGGTGTCACCCCAAATGGCACTGGTGTCACATGAAATGGCATCAGTGTCACCCACGCTGGGCCATCCCCAAATGGCATCGGTGTCACTCCACTCTGGGACACCCAAAATGCCATCCTGTCACCACAAATGGCATTGGTGCCATCCATTCTGGGACACCCCAAATGGCACCGGTGGGACCCCCAAATGGCACCGGTGTCACACCCAAGGGTCATTGGTGTCACACCCAAGGGGCATTGGTGTCACCCATTCTGCCCCCTGGGTTCACTCAAATGCCATCTGTGTCACCTGCTCTGTACCTCTGGGACTACCCTGACACCATTGTCCCCACGGTGTCCCCATGGTGTCCCCCCATTGTCCCCACGGTGTCCCCTCCTTCCCTGCAGACGCCCATCAAGTGGATGGCACTGGAGAGCATCCACTTTGGCAAGTACACGCACCAGAGCGACGTCTGGAGCTACGGTGAGCCCGCACCGCTGTCCCCAATGTCCCCAATGTCCCCAATGTCCTGTGCTGTCCACCAGTGTCCCCAATGTCCCCCGTGTGCCGTGCCCTGGTGTACCCCCGTGTCCCCTGCTGTCCCCCAGTGTCACTGATGTCCTGTGCTGTCCCTGCTCTCCCCTGCTGTCCCCTCTGTCCCTGATGTCCCTTGGTGTCCCCTGCTGTCCCTCTGCTGTCCCTGCTGTCCCTTGCTATCCCCCACTGTCCCCAGTGTCCCCATGGCTCACAGCTGTCCCTGCTGTCCCCAGGGGTGACACTGTGGGAGATGATGACATTTGGGGCTGAGCCCTTTGATGGGATCCACCTGGCCGGGCTGTCCCTCTGTCCCCTGCTGTCCCCGGTGTCCCCAGTGTCCCCTGCTGTCCCTCACTGTCCCCAGTGTCCCCATGGCTCACAGCTGTCCCTGCTGTCCCCAGGGGTGACACTGTGGGAGATGACGACCTTCGGGGCCGAGCCCTGTGATGGGATCCACCTGGCTGGGCTGTCCTCAGTGTCCGCGGTGTCCCTGTTGTCCCAGCTGTCCCCTGCTCTCCCTCAGTGTCCCTGCTGTCCCCATGGCTCACAGGCTGTCCCCTGCTGTCCCTCACTGTCCCCTGCTGTCCCCAGGGGTGACACTGTGGGAGATGATGACATTTGGGGCCGAGCCCTGTGATGGGATCCACCTGGCCGGGCTGTCCCTCTGTCCCCTGCTGTCCCCGGTGTCCCCAGTGTCCCCTGCTGTCCCTCACTGTCCCTGCTGTCCCCAGGGGTGACACTGTGGGAGATGATGACCTTCGGGGCCGAGCCCTACGCCGGGATCCGCCTGGCCGAGGTTCCTGACCTGCTGGAGAAGGGCGAGCGGCTCTCGCAGCCCCAGATCTGCACCATCGACGTCTACATGGTCATGGTGAAATGTGAGCGGGGACACCGGGGGACACCAGGGGACACCGGGGTGGCACCAGGGCTGGCACAGGGCTGGCAGGGTCCTGCTGTTGTCCCCAGGGTGGGGTCCCCCAGAGATGCCACCAGGGCTGGGCAGGGTCCTGCTGCTGTCCCCAGAGTTGTCCCCATCCCTAGGCAGGGTCCTAGCAGTGTCCCCACTCCTGTGACCAGGTCCCTGCCGTGTCCCCATGCCCAGAGCCGTGTCCTGGCCGTGTCCCTGTCCCCAGGCAGGGTCCTCACTGTGACCAGGTCTCTGTCACGTCCCCGTTCCCGTGGCCACGTCCGAGTCCTGTCCCAGGCTGTGTCCTGGCCGTGTCCCCAACCCGTGACCGTGTCCCTGTGCCCCAGGGCCGTGTCCCCAGCCCGTGTCCCTGTCCCCAGCCCGTGACCGTGTCCCTGTCCCCCAGGGCCCTGTCCCCATTCCTATGGCCGTGTCCCCACCCTGTGACCGTGTCCCTGTCCCCCAGGGCCGTGTCCCCAGCCCGTGTCCCTGTCCCCAGCCCGTGACCGTGTCCCTGTCCCCCAGGGCCCTGTCCCCATTCCTATGGCCATGTCCCCACCCTGTGACCGTGTCCCTGTCCCCCAGGGCCGTGTCCCCAGCCCATGTCCCTGTCCCCACCCGTGTCCCTGTCCCTGTCCCCAGCCCGTGTCCCTGTCCCCAGCCCATGTCCCTGTCCCCAGCCCCGTGTCCCTGTCCCTGTCCCCCAGGGCCGTGTCCCCAGCCCATGTCCCTCTCCCCAGCCCCGTGTCCCTGTCCCTGTCCCCGTCCCTGTCCCCAGCCCTGTGTCCCTGTCCCCACCCGTGTCCCTGTCCCCCAGGCTGGATGATCGATGAGAACATCCGCCCCACCTTCAAGGAGCTGGCCAACGAGTTCACCCGCATGGCCCGGGACCCCCCGCGCTACCTGGTCATCAAGGTGAGACCCCCAAACCCCCCCCCCGGACCCCCCAGAACCCCCCAGAACCCCCCAGAGCAACCTGGTCATCAAGGTGAGACCCCAAACCCCCCCAGGACCCCCCAGAACCCCCCAGAGCAACCTGGTCATCAAGGTGAGACCCCAAACCCCCCCAGGACCCCCCAGAGCTACCTGGTCATCAAGGTGAGACCCCCAAACCCACCCCAGGACCCCACAGACCCCAAAACCCCCAACCCCTGATCTGTTCTCTGCCCTCCCCACACCTGGTGACCAAGGTGAGCCCCCAGACCCCCTCTCCAGACCCCTCAGACCCCCCAGACCCCAAAACCCCCAACCCTGACCCATTCTTCCCCCCCCTTCCCATATCTGGTGACCAAGGTGAGCCCCCCAAACTCCCCCCAAAACCCCCCCAAACTCCCCCCAAACGCCCCCCAGACCCCCCGAGACCCCAAAACCCCCAACCCTGACCCACTGTCCCCCATACCTGGTGACCAAGATGAGCCCCCCAAACCCCCCCCAAACGCCCCCCAGACCCCCCAAAACCCCCATCCCTGACCCCACTCCCCATCAGGAGAGCGGGGCCGCGCCCCCCGGCGAGCCCCCGCCCCTGAGCGAGAAGGAGCTGGACGAGGTGGAGACGCTGGAGCTGGAGGAGGAGGAGGAGGAGGAGGAGGAGCTGGACGGGACCTTCGGCCTCGCGCCCGGGCTGGGCCCGCAGCGCCCCCGCGGCAGCTGCGCCCGGGTGAGACCCCCGGGCGGAATGGGGGAGAATGGGGGAGAATGGGGGGATTGGGAAAGGGGGAAATGGGGGAAATGGGGGGATTGGGAAAGGGGGAAATGGGGCAGAATGGGAGGATTGGGAAAGGGGAAATGGGGGGGAATGGGGGGATTGGGAAAGGGGAAAGGGGGGAATTGGGAAAGGGGAAATGGGGGAAAATGGGGGGATTGGGGAAGGGGAAATGGGGAAATTGGGGAAGGGGGAAATGGGGGAGAATGGGGGAATTGGGGAAGGGGGAAATGGGGGAGAATGGGGGGATTGGGGAAAGGGGGAAATGGGGGAGAATGGGGGTATTGGGAAAGGGGGAAATGGGGAAATTGGGGGATTGGGAAAGGGGAAAGGGGGGAATTGGGAAAGGGGAAATGGGGGAAATGGGGGGATTGGGAAAGGGGGAAATGGGGCAGAATGGAGGGATTGGAAAAAGGGGAAATGGGGAAATTGGGAAAGGGGAAATGGGGGAGAATGGGGGAGAATGGGAAAGGGGAAAATGGGGGGGAATGGGGGGATTGGGAAAAGGGGGAAATGGGGGAATTTGGGAAAGGGGGAAATGGGGGAGAATTTGGGGATTGGGGAAAGGGGAAATGGGGGAAAATTTGGGGATTGGGAAAGGGGGAAAGGGGGAAATGGGGGAGAATGGGGAAGGGGGAAATGGGGAGAATGGAGGGATTGGAAAAAGGGGAAATGGGGAAATTGGGAAAGGGGGAAATGGGGGAGATGGGGGAGAATGGGAAAGGGGGAAATGGGGGAGAATGGGGGGATTGGGAAAGGGGGAAAGGGGGAAATGGGGGGATTGGGAAAAGGGGAAATGGGGAAATGGGAGAGAATGGGGAAGGGGGAAATGGGGGAGAATGGGGGGATTGGGAAAGGGGGAAAGGGGGAAATGGGGGGATTGGGAAAAGGGGAAATGGGGAAATGGGAGAGAATGGGGAAGGGGGAAATGGGGGAGAATGGGGGAGAATGGGGGAGAATGGGGGGATTGGGGGATTCAGAGGGTTCGGGGGCATTGGGGGGATTGGGGGAGATCGACGGGAATGGGGGGGCTCGGGGATGTCACTGCGGTGTCCCCATGATGTCCTGGTGGTGTCCCCTTGGTGTCCCCTTGGTTCCAGCCCCCTGTGTCCCCCCATGTCCCCTCGGTGTCCCCATGTCCCCGTGGTGTCCCCTCGGTGTCCCCTCAGTGCCAGCCCCGGTGTCCCCGTGGTGTCCCCCCCGTGTCCCTCCGGTGTCCCCTCGGTGTCCCCATGTCCCCTCGGTGTCCCCATGTCCCCTTGGTGTCCCCTCCTGTGTCCCCTCGGTGTCCCCTCGGTGCCAGTCCCGGTGTCCCCTCGGTGTCCCTCCCGTGTCCCCCCCGTGTCCCCTCGGTGCCAGCCCCGCTGTCCCCTCGGTGTCCCCTCGGTGTCCCCATGTCCCCTCGGTGTCCCCCCCCGTGTCCCCCCGGTGTCCCCTCGGTGTCCCCATGTCCCCTCGGTGTCCCTCCCGTGTCCCCCCGTGTCCCCTCGGTGCCAGCCCCGCTGTCCCCCGGTGTCCCCGCAGAGCCCGAGCCTGCTGAGCGCCCCCGCCGGGTACATCCCCATGAACCAGCCCGGCCTGGGCTGCGCCCGACAGGTACCGGGGGGCTGGGGGGGCTCTGGGGGGGCTTTGGGGGGCTCTGGGGGTTTGGGGGCTCGGGGGTTGGGGTCTCGTTGGGGTCTCCCCCTGTTACTATCGTGTACCCACGTTGGGGGGGGGGTCCTGGGGCAGATTTGGGGTCCCCGGGGCAGATTTAGGGTGTCCCCCCTGACCCCCCTCTCCCCGTATCCCCAGCCCGCGGGGTCCCAGGGTGGGTTTGGGATCTCAGGGCGGTTTTGGGGTCCTGGGGCAGGTTTGGGATCTCAGGGCGGTTTTGGGGTGTCCCCCCCGACCTCCTCTCCCCATATCCCCAGCCCGCGGGGTCGCGGGGCAGGTTTGGGATCTCAGGGCAGTTTTGGGGTCCCCAGGGCGGTTTTGGGGTGTCCCCCCTGACCCCCCCTCTCCCCGTATCCCCAGCCCGCGGGGTCGTGGGGCAGTTTTGGGGATCTCAGGGCGGTTTTGGGGTGTCCCCCTGACTCCCCCTCTCCCCGTATCCCCAGCCCGGGGGGTCCCAGGGTGGGTTTGGGATCTCAGGGCAGTTTTGGGGTCCCCAGGGGCGGTTTTGGGGTGTCCCCCCTGACCCCCCCTCTCCCCGTATCCCCAGCCCGCGGGGTCGCGGGGCAGGTTTGGGATCTCAGGGCGGTTTTGGGGTCGCGGGGCAGGTTTGGGATCTCAGGGCGGTTTTGGGGTGTCCCCCCTGACCCCCTCCTCTCCCCGTATCCCCAGCCCGCGGGGTCCCAGGGTGGGTTTGGGATCTCAGGGCAGGTTTGGGATCTCAGGGCGGTTTTGGGGTGTCCCCCTGACCCCCCCCTCTCCCCGTATCCCCAGCCCGCGGGGTCCCAGGGTGGGTTTGGGATCTCAGGGCGGTTTTGGGGTGTCCCCCCTGACCCCCTCCTCTCCCCGTATCCCCAGCCCGCGGGGTCGCGCCCGCCGCGCCGCTCCCGGCAGGGCTCGCTGGGCCGGACGGTGTCCGAGTGCTCCGAGGGTCGCGGCACCGCCTCGGAGCTGGAGCTGGGGGGCTCGGGGGGGTCCCTGGGGGGGGTCCCTGTGCCGCAGCCTCCGCTCCAGGGGCGGGGACAGCGCGTACCTGTCCCAGCGGGAGAGCCTGCAGCCCCCGCCGGGGCCCGGCTCCGAGGGCAGCGAGGAGGACCCCAACGGATACGTGAGCCCCACCTGCGCCCTGCGAGGTCAGGGGGGGCCCTGGGGGGGTCCCATCCTGCGGGGATGGGGCTGGGGGGTTCGGGGAGGGGGGGGGTCGCATCCCTTTGGGTCGGGTTTTAGGGTTCCCCCTGTCCCTGGGGGTATTTGTGGGGGTCCCATCCTGCTGGGATGGGGCTGGGGGGCTTTGGGGAGGGGGCGTCGCATCCCTTTGGGTCGGGTTTTAGGGTTCCCCCTGTCCCTGGGGGTATTTGTGGGGGTCTCATCCTGCTGGGATGGGGCTGGGGGCTCCCCTTATGCCTGGGGGTCTTGGGGAGGGGGCGTCACATCCCTTTGGGTCGGGTTTTAGGGTTCCCCCTGTCCCTGGGGGTATTTGTGGGGGTCCCATCCTGCTGGGATGGGTCTGGGGGGCTTGGGGGGGAGGGTTGCATCCCTTTGGGTCGGGTTTTAGGGTTCCCCCTGTCCCTGGGGGTCTTTATGGGGGTCCCATCCTGCTGGGATGGGGCTGGGGGCTCCCCTTATGCATCGTGGGGGTCTTGGGGAGGGCGGGGGGGGGGGTCTCGTTCCATTGGTTTGGGTTTTGGGGCTCCCCGCGTCCATGGGGGTCCTTATGGGGGGGGTCTGTCCTGTTGGATCAGGTTTTGGGGCTCTCCCTGTCTGTGGGGGTTTAGAGAGGGAGGGTCCCATCCCTTTGGGGAGGGTCCCATCCCTTTGGGTTGGGTTTTGGGGTTTCCTCTGTCCTTGGGGGTCCCTTTGGGGGGTGGTCCCATCCCACTGGGTTGGGTTTTGGGGCTCCCCCCGTTCATGGGGGTCCTTACTGGGGGCTCTGTCCCACTCGAATGGGGCTGGGGGTCTTGGGGAAAGGGCGGGGGGGTCCCCAATCCATTGGATCGGGATTTGGAGCTCCCTCCATCTGTGAGGGTCCTTTTGGGAGGGGTCCCATCCCACTGGGTGGGGTTTTGGGGCTCCCCCTGTCCGTGGGGTCCTTTAGGGGAGGGGTCCCATCCCACTGGGTTTGGTTTTGGGGCTCCCCCTGTCCCTGGGGGTCCTTTAGGGGAGGGTCCCATCCCATTGGGTGGGGTTTTGGGGCTCACCCCGTTCATGGGGGTCTTTGTGGGGGTCCCATCCTGCTGGGATGGGGCTGGGGGTCTTGGGGAAGGGAGGGGGGGTCCCCATCACATTGGATTGGGTCTGGGGGCTCCCGCTGACTGTGAGGGTCCTTTTGGGAGGGGTCCCATCCCTTTGGGTTGGGTTTTGGGGCTCCCCCCATCCATGGGGGTCCTTACTGGGGGCTCTGTTCACTGCATTGGGTCTGGGGTCTCCTCCCAGTTCATGGGGGGCCTTACTGGGGCCCCACTAGATCGGGTCTGGGGGTCCCATCCTGCAGGGTTTGGGGTTCCTGTGGCTCCGGGGGGGGTCCTACCCCTAATTTTGGGGGGTCCCTGTCCATTTTTGGGGTTTGGGGGCTCATTTAGGGGAAGCTCCTTTAGGATTTTAGGATTTTAGGACCCCCGTGAGGTCTCGGGGCTGGGGGAGGGTCCTGACCTTTATCTGCCCCCTCCCCTCCAGACCCCGCCGGGTGCTCGGCACCGGATGCCGGTGAGGAGGATGAGGATGAGGATGAAGAGTACGAATACATGAACCGGCCCGCCCAGCCCCGCCCGGCCTCGCTGGAAGAGCTGGGCTACGAATACATGGAACTGGGGGGCTGCGACCCCCCCCCCTCGAGGAGCGGGGAGACCCCCGGGACCCCCCAAAACCGAGGCTGACCGCGGAGAGGAAGAGGAGGAGGAGGAGGGAGACGAAGAGGAGGAAGATTACGAATACATGAACAAACAACCGCGGCTCAGCCGCTCCCTCCGCCACCACCACGGCTACACCGAGATGAGGCCGGGGGACCCTCCCGCGACCCCCGCCCGCCTTGAGGAGGGGGAGGATGAGGAGGGCGAGGAAGGTTACGAGGAGATGGAGGCGGTGCTGCGGCCCCGGTGCCGCCCCCTGCCCATGAAGCCCCTGCGGAGCTTGGAAGCCTCGGACTGCGCCTTCGATAACCCCGACTATTGGCACAGCCGCCTCTTCGCCAAGGCCCGCCGGACTTAGGGGGGACCCCTCCCCAAATTGGGGGGTGGGGGGCTCGCAGTGAATATGAAGGATCCCCCTCACCCCCACCCCAACCCCCCCAGCCGCGTTTGGGGGTCTCTCTGTGACTTTTTTTGCCTTTTTTTTGCCTTTTTTTCCACTCCCTCCCTGGGTTTTTTTTACGCCCCCCCCCAGGAGACCCCTCCCCATTTTTTCCTTCCTCCCCCCCCCATTTTTTTCCTTCCTCCCCCTCCCATTTTTTCCCCTTCCTCCTCCCTCATTTGGGGTCTCGGGGGTCCACGCGTGGGATTTCTGAAGGACCCCGGACTCATTTTATTTTCATTTTATCAGTGAAGGTTTGGGGGTGTCCTGGGATCCTTTTTTTTCCTCTTCCTCCCCGTTTTTTTTTACGCCCCCCCCCCAGGAGACCCCTCCCCATCTTTTCCTCCCCCTCCCATCTTTTCCTTCCACCCCCTCCCCATTTTTCCTTCCTCCTCCTCCTCCTCCCTCATTGAAGGTGCTCCCCAAATCCCTGGGGGGGGTCTGGGGGATCCCTGGGAGAATTTGGGGTCTCTTGAGGACCCCAGACTCATTTTATTTTCAGGTTCACCCTGCTGAGTGAAGGTTTGGGGGTGTCCCCCGCCCCCTGAGGTGGGGGGGACCCCCGGGATCCCTTTTTTGGGGGGGTTTCTCCTTTTTTGGGGGGTTTCTCCCCGGTTTTTCGGGTTGGGGGAGCCCCCGCTCAGGGATCACCCCCGGCCCCGGGGGTCGCGCGGGATGAATGAAAATAAAAGAATTTGAATAAAAAACGTCCGGGATGAGGCTTGGGGGGTCCGGGAGGGGATGGACCGGGGGATACCGGAGAGGAGACCGGGACCAAGGTCCGGGCACGGCGGCAGCCCCGGTGCCGGTACCGGGGTCATGGGGGGAGCACCGGACAGGGGGGTCCGGCGGGGTTGGAACCGTGGGGATGAGGCCGATGGGTGAGTCCGGGGTCACCGTCCGGGGACAGCAGGGACCGGTCCCGGTGTGGCCGCGGTGCCGGTGCTGGGGGGTAACAGGGCTGAGTGGGGCGGGGGTGGCGGGTCTGGGGGTTGTGAGTGAGAGAGGTGCTGCAGGGTTGGATCAGGAACATGCTGGGGACCCCAAAAGCGGAGGGAGGGGCAGATCCACCGCTCCCGGTGCTCTCCCGTTACCGAAATTCCCGTTCCCTCCTCCCGCCTACATTCCCCATCACCCCCCGCGCGCCGCTTCCGCTTTCACTCCCGCCTCCTCTCGCGAGAGCCGCGCTGCACGCCGGGAGTTGCAGTCCGCGGGGGCGGGGCTGCGCACACCACACCCCCGTCCGGGGCTTTGCGCGCGGGGCCCGCCGGGAGTTGTAGTCCGGGGGGGCGGGGAGGACTCGCGTTCCCAGCGTGCCGCGCGCGGAGCCCGCGCTCTGCCCTGCTCGCGCCTCCGGCTCGCGGTCCCGGGGGCTCCTCAGCGCCGGGCGGGGTGGGGGGAAGCTCGAGCAGGCCCGGGGGGCTCCGGGGGGCTCGGCGGGGCTCCCACCATGTCGGGCGAGGAGGAGGCCACCGAGCTCACCATCGCCGAGGACCTGGTGGTCACCAAGTACAAGATGGGGGGGGACATCGCCAACCGTGAGTGCTGGGCCGCGGTCGGGATGGAGGGGGTGGGGGGGGGGCGCTGAGGGGAAAGCGCTGAGGGGGAAGCGCTGAGGGCGGGGGGGGGAAGCGGCCGGGCCTGAGGGTGAAACCCCCGCGGGTGAGACCCCCGGGTTGGGGAGCGGTGTTTGGGGCTGGGGGGAGCTGTGCCGGTGTGACCCCCCCCGGCCCTACCCCCGGTACGGCGGGAGGCTCCCGGTGCTGGCGGGGCCCGGCCCCGCGCGGCCGCCGCCGCCGCTGCCGGCACGTGGTACCGCGCCCCACGTGCACCGGGGGAGCGGGGCCGGGCCTGCCGCCCCCCCCGTCCCCGGTGCTCCAGACCCCGCCGGTGCCGCTTTTGTTCACGTGTGACCCCCCCGGCCCATCTCCGGTACCGGAGAGGGGGGGCTGAACACCGAACGGCGGGGACGGGACGGGAGTGGGGGAGCCGCAGGTGGGGGGGCCTGGAGGGAACGGGGCTGTGCTGGGAATGGTGGGGTCCGGGTCTGGGAATGGGGCACGGAACCGGTCTGGGGGTCCTGTCCCGGGAACGAGACCTCGTACCGGGAACGGGGCTCCAGTTCTGGGGGTTCCGTCCCAAGAACGGGATCCTGTCCCAGGAACGCGGCTCCGGTTCTGGGAACACGGTCCGGTTCTGGGAATGGGGATCCAGCCCCGGGAACGGGATCCAGTCCCGGGAATGGGGTCCGGTTCTGGGAACGAGGGTCCGGTTTTGGGATTGGGGTCCCGAACCGGTCTGGGGGTCCTGTCTCGGTCAGGATGGGGGTCCTGTCCCGGGAATGAGGCTCCGGTTCTGGGAATGGGGTCCCGAACCGGTCTGGGGATTCCGTCCCAGGAACGGGGGTCCTGTCCCGGTAACAGGATCCGGTTCTGGGAACGGGGGTCCTGTCCCGGGAACGGGGTCCCGAACCGGTCTGGGGTTCCTGTCCCGGTCAGAACGGGGTTCCTGTCCCGGTAACGGGGCTCCAGCCGCTGCCCCCAGCCCCGCCAGGCTCTGCCCCCTCCTTTCCTCTCCCGGTTATTTTTTAAGGCCATTCCCGGTGTCCCGGCTCCCGGGACCGCCCGGACCGGTTCCGCGGGGCTCCCCGGTGTCCCCACCCCGCTTCCTGCTGACTGCGGAGCTTCTTTGGAGCCGCCGGTGGCCCGGGAGGCGCCTCGGGAGCCGGGATTCCCTTCGGGAAGGGAGGGAAGTTTGGCCGCCTCCCATCCCGGGGGGAAAGGCAGCTCCCAGCAGGTTGGGAAGAGCAAACACACACACAAAAAAACCCCAAAACGGCAAAAAAACCGCAAAAAAACCCCACAAAAAGAACAAACACACGCACACAAAAAAGTCCGGCAAAAAGACCCTTGCAGCTGTCGGTTTTTAGGGATGAAAAGTTCCTCAACTCCCTAAAAAACATCGGGAAGGAGAGAGGAATTCCAGGAGTTCCTGTTCATCTGATCCCCTGGAATGCTCTGAGGGTTTTTCCCCTTTATCTGCTTTTATTTTTTTATTATTATTATTATTTTTCCCTCTCCCTGTTTGTTTTATTCCCCCTCCGTGTCCCGCCGGGGCTCTTATCAGCAATGTTATCCTGGCTTTGAAATATTCCCAACTTTCCCATGGAAAAGTGCTGGGATCTGAAGGCCTTGCACAGGTGACAGAGGCACAGGAATTCTGAGGATTCCTGGGAATTCTGAGCACCCTGGGACAAAGGGGGAATGGGAGGGGACATTCCAGCACCCCTGAATGTTTTGGGATCCCATTCCAGGATCCTAGAATGTTTTAGGAATCCCTTGCCAGAATCCCAAAATATTTTGGGATCTCATTCCAAGATCCCAGAATGATTTGGGATCCCATTCCAGCACCCCAGAATACTTTAGGAATTCCAGTCCAGAATCTCAGAATATTTTGGGATCCAAGTCCAGCATCCCTGAATATTTTAGGGTCCCATTCCAGGATCCCAGAATATTTTGGGATCTCATTCCAAGATCCCAGAATATTTTAGGAATCCCTTTCCAAGATCCAGAATATTTTGGGATCCAAGTCCAGCATCCCTGAATATTTTAGGGTCCCAGTCCACGATCCCAGGATATTTTGGGATCCCATTCCAGCATCCCAAAATATTTTAGCATCCAATTCCAGGATCCCAGAATACTTTAGGATTCCTTTCCAGGATCCCAGAATATTTTAGGATCCCATTCCAGAATCCCAAAATATTTTGGGATCAAATTCCAGGATCCCAGAATATTTTGGGATCCCAGTCCAGGATCCCAGAATATTTTAGGATCCCATTCCAGAATCCCAAAATATTTTGGGATCAAATTCCAGGATCCCAGAATGCTTTAGGAATTCCATTCCAGGATCCCAGAATATTTTGGGATCGGCCCCGTGCAGGGAGCTGGATGAGCTCTGGGGCCACCTCTTTTGCCCAAGGCAGGCTGGAATTCCTGCTGGGTTATTTTGGGAGTGGAGCATTCCCCAAACATCCTGGGGCATTCCCTGAGTCAGCCCAGGGAAAACTGGGACTCGTGGGGGGGTGGCCTTTGATGTGTCCCAGTCATTCCCAAACCTGTTCCTATGGATTCCTTGGAAAACTGGGACTCGTGGGGTGGTGGCCTTTGATGTGTCCCAGTCATTCCCAAACCTGTTCCTATGGATTCCTTGGAAAACTGGGACTCATGGGGCAGCCTTTGATGTGTCCCAGTCATTCCCAAACCTGTTCCTATGGATTCCTTGGAAAACTGGGACTCGTGGGGGGGTGGCCTTTGATGTGTCCCAGTCATTCCCAAACCTGTTCCCCCTGAGCTCTGACTTGTCCCGAAGGAATTTGGCAGCGTGGCGCTTCCCTCTTCCCAAACAAGGGAAATAAATAAAATAGAATATGTGTTTATTCATATATATATATATAAAAGATAGGAATGAGTGAAATGAAAAAAAATGGAATTAAAACAAAATTTAGGCCTTTCCCGGGTGTGGAATCTCGGGAATAGGATTTGAGGTGTTGGATTTGGGGTTGTGAATCCATGAAAGGGATGGGAATCCCATGAAATGAATGGGAATCCCATGAAATTATTTGGAATCCCATGAAAGGGATGGGAACCCCATGAAAGGGATGGGAACCCCATGAAAGGGATGGGAACCCCATGAAATAAATGGGAACCCCATGAAAGGGGTGGGAACCCCATGAAATTATTGGGAACCCCATGAAATAAATGGGAATCCCATGAAATCAATGGGAATCCCATGAAATTATTGGGAATCCCATGAAAGGGATGGGAACCCCATGAAATCAATGGGAATCCCATGAAATAAATGGGAATCCCATGAAATAAATGGGAACCCCATGAAAGGGGTGGGAACCCCATGAAATAAATGGAAACCCCATGAAGGGGATGGGAACCCCATGAAAGGGATGGGAACCCCATGAAAGGGATGGGAACCCCATGAAAGGGATGGGAACCCCATGGGAACCCCATGAAATTATTGGGAACCCCCTGAAATGTATGGGGACCCCATGAAAGGGATGGGAATCCCATGAAATAAATGGGAACCCCCTGAAATGAATGAGAACCCCATGAAATGAATGAGAACCCCATGAAAGGGATGGGAACTCCATGGGAACCCTATGAAATAAATGGGAATCCCATGAAATTATTGGGAATCCCATGAAATGTATGGGGACCCCATGAAAGGGATGGGAACCCCATGGGAACCCCATGAAATCAATGGGAATCCCATGAAATTATTGGGAATCCTATGAAAGGGATGGGGACCCCATGAAATGGGTGGGAACCCCATAAAATGGATGAGAACCCCATAAAATGGATGAGAACCCCATGAAATGGATGGGAACCCCATGGGAACCCCATGAAATTATTGGGAACCCCCTGAAATGTATGGGGACCCCATGAAAGGGATGGGAACCCCATGGGAACCCCATGAAAGGGATGGGAACCCCATAAAATCAATGGAAAGCCCATGAAAGGGATGGGGACCCCATGAAGGGGATGGAAACCCCATGAAACAGATGGGAAACCCCATAAAATGGATGGGAACCCCATGAAATTATTGGGAACCCCATGAAATGAATGGGAACCCCATAAAATAAATGGGAACCCCATGAAAGGGATGGGAACCCCATAAAATCAATGGAAACCCCATGAAAGGGATGGAAACCCCATGAAAGGGATGGGAACCCCATAAAATCAATGGGAACCCCATGAAAGGGATGGGAACCCCATAAAATAAATGGGAACCCCATGAAATGGATGGGAACCCCATGAAATGAATGGGAATCCCATGAAATGAATGAGAACCCCATGAAATGAATGGAAACCCCATAAAATCAATGGAAAGCCCATAAAATGGATGGGAACCCCATACAATCAATGGGAACCCCATAAAATGGATGGGAACCCCATAAAATGTGGTTTTTTTGGGAATTTCAGGGGTGCTCCGTGCCGTGGTGGAGGCAGCGGCTCCTGGCGCCTCCGTGCTGTGCCTGTGTGAGAAGGGAGATGCCATGATCATGGAGGAGACAGGGAAAATCTTCAAGAAGGAAAAGGAAATGAAGAAAGGTGAGGATCTCCTTCCTGAGAATGAGGAATTCCCTGCTTTTAACCCCAAATCCTCCCTGCTGCAGCTCAGTTTCCATAATTGAAATAATTCCCTTGGGAGGGTGACTCTGCAGGGTTTGGGGCACTGGGATTTGTCACCAAATTCCCATCCTGAGGGTGCTGCAAGGAGGTTTAAGTGAGATATCAGGAAGAAATTCCTCCCTGTGAGGTGCTGGAATGGGATTCCCAACCCTTCAGAGTGACCCAGGGGTAGGAAAGGTGTCTCAGGAGGGTGGAAAAGCTTTAAAGGTCCCCAAAATCCCAAAATTGGAGGTGCTGGAAGTCACTGGAATGGATTTCCCATCCCTCTGAGTGACCCAGGCCAGGCTGGAGCAGCCTGGAATAGGGGAAGGTGTCCCAAGAGGGTGGAAAAGCTTTAAAGGTGACCCCAAATCCCAAAATTGGAGGTGCTGGGAGTAGGTTCAGGTGGGATATTGGGAAGAAAGAGGCACTGGAATGGGGGAAAGTGTCCCAAGAAGGTGGAATGGAGCTTCAAGGTCCCCAAATGGGGATTTAAGGTCCCCAAATCCCCAAACTGGAGGTGCTGGAAGTCACTGGAATGGAATTCCCATCCCTCTGAGTGTCCCAGGCCAGGCTGGGCTAGGGGAAGGTGTCCCAGGAGGGTGGAATGGAGCTTTAAGATCCCCAAATCTCAAAGTTGGAGGTGCTGGGAGTAGATTCAGGTGGGATATTGGGAAGAAAGAGGCATTGGAATGGGGGAAAGTGTCCTAAGAGGGTGGAGTGGAGCTTTAAGGTGACCCCAATCCCAAAGTTGGAGGTGCTGGGAGTAGATTTAGGTGGGATATCAGGAAGAAATTCCTCCCTGTGAGGTGCCAGAATGGAATCCCCATCCCTGCAAAGTGACCCAAGCCAGGCTGGAGCAGCCTGGAATAGGGGAAGGTGTCCCAGGAGGGTGGAATGGAGCTTTTAAGGTCCCCAAATGGGGATTTAAGGTCCCCAAATCCCAAAATTGGAGGTGCTGGAAATCACTGGAATGGAATTCCCATCCCTGCAAAGTGACCCAAGCCAGGCTGGAGCAGCCTGGAATAGGGGAAGGATCCCAAGAAGGTGGAGTGGAGCTTTAAGATCCCCAAATGGGGATTTAAGGTCCCCAAATCCCAAAATTGGAGGTGCTGGAAGGAGGTTTAGGTGGGATATTGGGAAGAAAGAGGCACTGGAATGGATTTCCCATTCTTTTAAGTGTCCTAGGCCAGGCTGGGCTAGGGGAAGGTGTCCCAAGAGGGTGGAATGGAGCTTTAAGGTCCCCAAATGGGGATTTAAGATCCCCAAAATCCCAAAACTGGAGGTGCTGGAAATCACTGGAATGGATTTCCCATCCCTCTGAGTGACCCAAGCCAGGCTGGACCAGCCTGGAATAGGGGAAGGTGTCCCAAGAGGGTGGAAAAGCTTTAAAGGTGACCCCAATCCCAAAATTGGAGGTGCTGGGAGTAGGTTCAGTGGGATATTGGGAAAAAATTCCTCTCTGTGAGGTGCCAGAATGGAATTCCCATCCCTGCAAGTATCCCTGGCCAGGTTGGAGCAGCCTGGAATAGGGGAAGGTGTCCCAAGAGGGTGGAATGGAGCTTCAAGGTCCCCAGATGAGGATTTAAGGTCCCCAAATCCCAAAATTTGAGGTGCTGGAAATCAGTGGAATGGATTTCCCATCCCTTTGAGTGACCCAAGCCAGGCTGGGCTAGGGGAAGGTGTCCCAGGAGGGTGGAATGGAGCTTTAAGGTCATTCCCAATCCCAAATCCCTGATTTTTTTCCCTGTTCCCTTGGCCAGGAATCGCCTTCCCCACGAGTATATCCGTCAATAACTGCGTGTGTCACTTCTCCCCGCTCAAGAGCGACCAGGATTACATCCTCAAGGACGGGGATTTGGTCAAAATGTGAGTGGGGATCCCAATCCATGGGAATCCATCCCCTCTCCCTTCCCAAAAAACCCCAAAACTCCAAAATCCCTCAGCTTCCAAAAACCTCTCAGACCAGCGCACGTTTTTGCCACGGCGTTAATTCCTTGTTAATTAAAGTTTAATAACGAGCCTGGAGGGGCTCTTGGGGGCAGCACTGCACGTGCTGGGGTCGAGCTGGGATTGCTGGAATTGCTGGGATTGCTGGGATTGGGATTGCTGGGATTGCTGGGATTGCTGGGATTCCTGGGAATTGCTGGAATTTCTGGAATTGCTGGGATGGCTGGGATTGCTGGGATTTCTGGGATTGCTGGAATTGCCGGGATTGCTGGGATTGCTGGGATGGCTGGAATTGCTGGGATTTCTGGGATTGCTGGGATTTCTGCGATTGCTGGGATGGCTGGGATTGCTGGGATGGCTGGGATTTCTGGGATTGCTGGGAATTGCTGGAATTGCCGGGATTGCTGGGATTGCTGGGATTGCTGGGATTTCTGCGATTGCTGGAATTGCTGGGATGGCTGGGATTGCTGGAATTGCTGGGATTGCTGGAATTGCTGGGATTGCTGGGATTGCCGGGATTGCTGGAATTCCTGGGATTGCTGGAATTGCTGGGATTTCTGGGATTGCTGGAATTGCCGGGATTGCTGGAATTCCTGGGATTGCTGGGATGGCTGGAATTGCTGGGATTTCTGGGATTGCTGGGATTTCTGGGATTGCTGGAATTGCCGGGATTCCTGGAATTGCTGGGATTGCTGGGATTGCCGGCATTGCTGGGATTGCCGGGATTGCCAGAATTGCTGGGATTGCCGGAATTCCCGGAATTGCTGGAATTGCCGGAATTGCTGGGATTGCTGGGAATTGCTGGGATTGCTGGAATTGCTGGGATTCCCATTTTGGTTCTGTTGCAGCGACCTGGGCGTGCACGTGGACGGCTTCATCGCCAACGTGGCGCACACCTTCGTGCTCGGCGCCTCCAAGGTGGGTTTGTCATCGGGGGGTGTCTGCTGGGACTGGGGCAGCCTTGGGGTGCCAGGGGCTCTGCAGCCACCCTGGAACCTCTGGGTCTGAGGTGGCACCACCCTCTGGGGTGTCAGGAGCCAAGGTAGCACCATCCTGGAACCTCTGGGTCCGAGGTGGCACCACCCTGGAACCTCTGGGTCTGAGGTGGCACCACCTTGGGGTGTCACATTCTGAGGTGGCACCACCCTGGAGCCTCTGGGACTGACGGAGCATCACCCTGGAGCCTCTGGGTTTGGGGTGGCAGCACCCTGGAGCTGCTGGGTCCAAGGTGGCACCACCTTGGGGTGTCACATTCTGAGTTGGCACCATCCTGGAACCTCTGGATCCAAGGTGGCACCACCCTGGAACCTCTGGGTTTGGGGTGGCAGCACCCTGAGGTGTCACATTCTGAGGTGGCACCACCCTGGAGCCTCTGGGACTGAGGGGGCAGCACCCTCTGGGGTGTCAGGAGCCAAGGTAGCACCATCCTGGAACCTTTGGGTCCAAGGTGGCACCACCCTGGAACCTCTGGGTCTGAGGGGGCACCACCTTGGGGTGTCACATTCTGAGTTGGCACCACCCTGGAACCTCTGGGGCCAAGGGGGCACCACCCTCTGGGGTGTCAGGATCCAAGGTAGCACCATCCTGGAACCTCTGGGTCCAAGGTAGCACCATCCTGGAACCTCTGGGTCCAAGGTGGCACCACCCTGGAGCTGCTGGGTCTGAGGTGGTACCACCCTGGAACCTCTGGGACTGAGGGGGCACCACTCTGGAGCTCCTGGGTCTGAGGTGGCACCACCCTGGAACCTCTGGGTTTGGGGTGGCGCCACCCTGGAGCTGCTGGGTCTGAGGTGGCACCACCCTGGGGTGTCACATTCTGAGTTAGCACCATCCTGGTGCTGCTGGGTCTGAGTTGACACCACCTTGAGGTGTCACATTCTGAGGTGGCACCACTCTGGAACCTCTGGACTGAGGGGGCACCATCCTGGAACCTCTGGGTCTGAGGTGGCACCACCTTGGGGTGTCACATTCTGAGGTGGCACCATCCCAAAGTCTGTGGATCCAAGGTGGCACCACCCTAGAGCCTCTGGATCCCAGGTGGCACCATCCTGGAGCGTCACATTCTGAGGTGGCACCACCCTGGAACCTCTGGGACTGAGGTGACACCACCCTGGAGCCTCTGGGTCTGAGGTGGTACCACCTTGGGGTGTCACATTCTGAGGTGGCACCACCCTGGAACCCCTGGAGCTGCTGGGTCTGAGGTGGCACCACCTTGGGGTGTCAGGATCCAAGGTGGCACCACCCTGGAACCTCTGGATCCGAGGTTGCACCATCCCAAAATCTCTGGATCCAAGGTGGCAGCACTCCAGGGTCCCCTTTTTCCTGCTGGAATTCCCAGGATGAACATTTTCCCATTCCCCACCCCAAAACCAATCCCTGCTTCCCAAAACCAATCCCTGTTTCCCCTTTTTCCTGCTGGAATTCCCAGGATGAACATTTTCCCATTCCCCACCCCAAAACCAATCCCTGTTTCCCCTTTTTCCTGCTGGAATTCCCTGGATGAACATTTCCCATTCCCCACCCCAAAACCAATCCCTGTTTCCCACTTTTCCCCTGGAATTTTGCCTTTTGATACCTTGGAAACTCCTGCTGTGAATTCCTCAGGTTATCCCGTTCTCTGGGAATAAATCCTGAGGAATAACTGGGAAAAACTGTCCTGGGAATGGTTTTGCTCCAGTGGTTTTGGGGGAAAAAGCCCAAAATTCCCCATTGGAATTTTGCTGCGTTCTTCCCAATCCATATTTTTGATTGCAGAGGGATGCCTGGACTGGGAACCCTCTGGAATTTTTTGGGGTTGGTTGGGACTTTTGGTTGGGACTTTTCCACTTCCCAGGCAGATTCCAGAGATTGGAATGAATCCCAAAACGTTGAATTTCCACTTTAAAACCCTCAGAAATCCCAGATTTTGGTGTTTTTTCCCAGGAAAATCCCGTGTCCGGCCGCAAAGCCGACGTCATCAAGGCAGCTCACCTGTGTGCCGAGGCCGCCCTGCGCCTGGTGAAACCCGGGAATCAGGTGGGAATTCTGGGAATTTTGGGCATCAAATGCACATTTGGGAATGTTGGGAATCAGCCCAGGGATTTTGGGAATCAGCCCAAGGGATTTTGGGACCCAACTCGTGGGATTTTTGTGGGAAATCTGGGAGCGGCCCTATGGAAAATGGATTTTTGGTTTTTTTCCTGTTGTTTTTGGAGGTGTTGGTGGGAAAAGTTTTGGGGTTTGTCCTAAAATGTTTGGGATTTATGGAAAGGTTGTGCTCGGGGTGGGGATTTTTTTATCCATAAAATTGTAAAATTGGGGTTTTTTTCTGTGTTTTTGTTGTTGTTTTAAATCCCAGAACACACAAGTGACAGAGGCCTGGAATAAAATCGCCCATGCGTTCCACTGCACACCCATTGAAGGTGAGGGGAAAAGGGGATTTCAGGGAAAAAGGGGATTTCAGGGAAAAAGGGGATTTCAGGGGAAAAAAGGGGATTTCAGGGGAAAAAAGGGGATTTCAGGGATAAAGGGGATTTCAGGGGAAAAAAGGGGATTTCAGGGGAAAAAAGGGGATTTCAGGGATAAAGGGGATTTCAGGGATAAAGGGGATTTCAGGGGAAAAAAGGGGATTTCAGGGATAAAGGGGATTTCAGGGAAAAGGGATAAAAGGGAAAAAAGAATTCCAGGGAAAAGGGATAAAAGGAAAAAGGGATAAAAGGGAAAAAAGAATTCCAGGGAAAAGGGATAAAAGGGAAAAGGGATAAAAGGGAAAAAGGAATTCCAGGGAAAAGGGATAAAAGGGAAAAGGATTCCAGGGAAAAGGAAATGTCAGGGAAAGGGGTCCCAGGAAAAAGGAATTCCAGGGAAAAAGGGAATTCCAAGGAAAGAGGTTCCAGGGAAAAGGGATCCCAGGGAGAAGAGGGATCACAGGGAAAAGGAGAATTTCAAGGAAAAGGGATCACAGGGAAAAAGGGATTCCAGGGAAAAGGAAATTTCAGGAAAAGGGAATTCCAGGGAAAATGATAAAAGGGATCCAGTAAAAGGGATTTCCAGGGAAAAGGGATAAAAAGGAAAAAGGAATTCCAGGGAAAAAGGGAATCCATGAAAAGGGGATTCTAGGGGAAAAGGGAATCACGGGGAAAGGGGAATTTCAGGGAAAGGGGAATCATGGAAAAAGGGAACACAGGGATAAAGGAATAATGGAAAAAAGAAATTCCAGGGAAAAGGGATTTCCAGGGAAATGGGGATCACAGGGAAAAGGGGATTCCAGGGAAAAGGGGTCCTGGGGAGAAGGGAAGGCTCTGGGGTTGCTGGATTGGGATCCTGGAGCTCATCCTGATCCTTTCCCCCATGGGCTCTCCCTGTTATTGGTTAAATTCCCTGGGATTCCAGGAATTCCTGCTGCCTCCAGAGTGGGTTGGGAATGTTGGGAATGCCGGGGGCTCTTCAGGGTTGGGCTGGGAGTGAGGGGTGGGAAAAGGGGGGAAATGCCCCAAAATCCCTCTGGATTGGGGTGGGAGGGAAAAGGGGGGAATCCCCCAAAATCTGGATCCCAGTACAGACCAGTCCAACCCAGTACAGACCAGTCCAACCCAGTACAGACCAGTCCAACCCACTGGTGTGCAGTGCCTGGAGCTCCCAGTGCATTGCAGTAACCCCAGTCCATCCCAGTAACCCCAGTCCACCCCAGTCCATCCCAGTAACCCCAGTCCATCCCAGTAACCCCAGTCTATCCCAGTTAACCTCGGTCCACCCCAGTCCACCCCAGTCCATCCCAGTAACCCCAGTCCATCCCATTAACCTCATTCCACCCCAGTCCCTCCCAGTCCCTCCCAGTCCACCCCAGTCCGTCCCAGTCCCTCCCAGTCCGTCCCAGTCCATCCCAGTCCACCCCAGTCCGTCCAGTCCACCCCAGTCCCTTCCAGTCCCTCCCATTCCACCCCAGTCCCTCCCAGTCCCTCCCAGTCCGTCCCAGTCCCTCCCAGTCCATCCCAGTCTATCCCATTCCATCCCAGTCCCTTCCAGTCCCTCCCATTCCACCCCAATCCCTCCCAGTCCGTCCCAGTCCCTCCCAGTCCATCCCATTCCGTCCCAGTCCGTCCCATTCCACCCCAGTCCCTCCCATTCCACCCCAGTCTATCCCATTCCATCCCAGTCCCTTCCAGTCCCTCCCATTCCACCCCAATCCCTCCCAGTCCGTCCCAGTCCACCCCAGTCCCTCCCAGTCCATCCTAGTCCCTCCCATTAACCCCAGTTTGTCCCAGTCCGTCCCAGTCCCTCCCAGTCCATCCCATTCCACCCCAGTCCCTCCCAGTCCATCCCAGTCCCTCCCATTAACCCCAGTTTGTCCCAGTCCGTCCCAGTCCCTCCCAGTCCATCCCATTCCACCCCAGTCTATCCCAGTCGGTCCCAGTCCATCCCATTCCGTCCCATTCCGTCCCAGTCCGTCCCAGTTTGTCCCAGTCCGTCCCATTCCGTCCCAGTCTGTCCCAGTCCGTCCCAGTCCCTCCCAGTCCGTCCCAGTCTGTCCCAGTCTGTCCCAGTCCCTCCCATTCCGTCCCAGTCCGTCCCAGTCCCTCCCAGTCCATCCCAGTCCATCCCAGTCCGTCCCAGTTTGTCCCAGTCGGTCCCAGTGAGCCGTGTTCCCGCAGGGATGTTGTCGCACCAGCTGAAGCAGCACGTGATCGACGGGGAGAAAACCATCATCCAGAACCCCTCGGACCAGCAGAAGTGAGAGGGGCAAAAACTGGGGGGAAAATTGGGGGGTTAGGGTGAGAAATGAGATCAGGGTGAGAAATGGGGTCGGGGGCAAAAATGGGGGGACTGGGGGGCAAAAAGGGGGGGATTGGGGGGCAAAAATGGGGGGATTGGGGGGCAAAAAATGAGGGGATTGGGGGGCAAAAATGGGGAGGGTCAGGGGCAAAAAATGAGGGGATTGGGGGGCAAAAATGGGGAGGGTCAAGGGCAAAAATGGGGGGATTGGGGGGCAAAAATGGGGAGGTTCAGGGGCAAAAATGGGGAAGGTCAAGGGCAAAAACTGGGGGGATTGGGGGGCAAAAATGGGGGGAGTCAGGGGCAAAAATGGGGAGGGTCAAGGGCAAAAACTGAGGGGAGTCAGGGGCAAAAATGGGGAAGGTCAAGGGCAAAACTGGGGGGATTGGGGGGCAAAAAGGGGGAGGGTCAAGGGCAAAAACTGGGGGGGGTCAGGCAAAAATTGAGGTCAGGGTGAGAAATGGGGTCAGGGGCAAAAATTGGGGGGAATATTGGGGGGTTAGGGTGAAAAATGAGATCAGGGTGAGAAATGGGGTTGGGGCAAAAATGGGGGGATTGGGGGGCAAAAATGGGAGGATTGGGGGGCAAAAATGGGGAGGGTCAGGGGCAAAAATGGGGGGAGTCAAGGGCAAAAATGGGGGGATTGGGGGGCAAAAATGGGGAGGGTCAAGGGCAAAAACTGGGGGGGGGTCAGGCAAAAATTGAGGTGAGGGTGAGAAATGGGGTCAGGGGCAAAAATCGAGGTCAGGGGAGAAGTGTGGGGGGGATCAGGGCAAAAATGGGGGTCAGGGGGCAAGAACTGGGGGGTTAGGGGGAAAATTAGGGGGTTAGGGGGAGAAATGGGATCAGGGTGAGAAATGGGGGGTCAGGAGAACAATGGGACCAGGAGGAAAATGATGGGGTCAGGATGAGAAACAGGAGCTCTTGGAAGGGAGGAATTTCCAGGAATTTTCAGGAATGCTCTGGCTCTCCTGGAAGGTTTTGGCTTTCCTGGAAAGTTCTGAATTCCCAGCAATGCTTTTGGGCCTTCCTGGAAGCTTTTCCCTCCAGAATTCCCAGATTTTCCTGCCTCCCCAACCCCTTTTTATCCCTCTCCCCACCCCAGGAAGGACCACGAAAAAGCCGAATTCGAGGTGCACGAAGTCTACGCCGTCGACGTCCTCGTCAGCAGCGGCGAGGGGAAGGTGAGGCCGCGCATCCCTGATGAAACCCCAGGAATTCCCGAGCTCCAGGAGCTCTCCAGATTCCGGGAATCTCCCCTGGGAATGTCTTTGCAGGCCAAGGACGCGGGGCAGAGAACCACGATTTACAAGAGGGACCCCTCCAAGCAGTACGGGCTGAAGATGAAAACCTCGCGCGCCTTCTTCAGCGAGGTGGAGCGGCGCTTCGACACCATGCCCTTCACCCTCAGGTAAAACTGGGAATTCTGGGGCTGGGAATTCCACCTGGGATACCTGGATAGGGCTGGAATTCCACCTGGGATACCTGGATGGGGCTGGGGTACCTGGATATAGGGCTGGGATTCCAGGGAAATCCTGGATGGGGTTGGGGTTCCTGGATAGAGCTGGGATTTCTTCAGCGAGGTGGAGCGGTGCTTCGACACCATGCCCTTCACCCTGAGGTAAAACTGGGAATTCTGGGGCTGGGAATTCCACCTGGGACACCTGGATAGGGCTGGAGTCCCACCTGGGATACCTGGATAGGGCTGTGATACCTGGATATAGGGCTGGAATTCCAGGGAAATCCTGTGTGGGGTTGGGGTTCCTGGATACAGCTGGGATTTCAGGGAAATCCCTGGGATTTCTTCATCGAGGTGGGGTGGTGCTTCGACACTGTGCCCTTCACCCTCAGGTGATCCCGGGAATTCTGGGGCTGGGAATTCCACCTGGGATACCTGGATGGGGCTGGGATTCCAGGGAAATCCTGTATGGCATTGGGGTTCCTAGATATAGGGCTGGGATCCCAGGGAAATCCCTGGTATTTCTTCATCGAGGTGGAGCGGCGCTTTGACACCGTGCCCTTCACCCTCAGGTAATCCCAGGAATTCTGGGGCTGGGATGGGGCTGGAAATTCCACCTGGGATACCTGGATAAGGATGGGGTACCTGGATAGGGCTGGAATTCCACCTGGGATACCTGGATGGTGTTGGGGTCCCACCTGGGATACCTGGATGGGGCTGGAATTGCAGGGATTGGAGCCTTTGCCAGACAGGAGTGTCTAGGTTGGCTCAGGTGTGCCCAGCCGTGATCCCAGGTGCTCTCAGCTGTGCCCAGGTGTGATCTCAGATGCTCCCAGGTGTGCTCAGGTACACTCAGGTGTGCCCAGGTGTACCCAGGTGTACACTTAGGGTTGCCCAGGTGTGCTCAGGTGTGCCCAGGTGCACTCAGGTAGGATCCCAGGTGTGCTCAGGTGCACTCAGGCACTTCCAGGTGTGCCAGGCACGATCTGAGGTGTGCCCAGGTGTGCTCAGGTGTCATTCCAGGTGTGCTCAGGTGTGATTCCAGGTTCACTCAGGTGTGCTCAGGTGTGATTCCAGGTGTGCTCAGGTGTGATTCCAGGTTCACTCAGGTGCACTCAGGCACTCCCAGGTGTGCTCAGGTGTGCCCAGGTGCACTCAGGCACAATCCAAGGTGCACTGAGGTGTGCTCAGGTGTGCTCAGGTGCACCCAGGTGTGCTCAGGTGCACTCAGGTGTGCCCAGGTGTGCTCAGGCACTCCCAGGTGTGCCCAGGTGTGCCCAGGTGTGCTCAGGTGCGCTGTCCCCCCAGGGCACTGGAGGATGAGAAGAAGGCGCGCATGGGGGTGGTGGAGTGCGCCAAGCACGAGCTGCTGCAGCCCTTCAACGTCCTCTACGAGAAGGAAGGTGAGACTGGGACACCTGGGGGACACCTGGGGGACACAGGGGTCAGGTGAGGCCTGAGGGGACAGGTGAGACCATGGGGGACACCTGGGGCTACAGGTGGGGACACCTGGGGGGACAGGCAAGACCATGGGGGACACAGGGGATCAGGTGAGGAGGAGCCCAGGTGAATTTGGATCTGCAGAGCCGCTCACAGCAGGAATTGCAGGTCCTGGCAGGTGTAAGGAGCAGGGATTGAAGGTCCTGGCAGGGCAGTGGCTCAGGTTAACCCCCAGGTGCTCAGGTTAACCCCCAGGTCTTGGCAGGGCTGTAGCTCAGGTTAACCCCCAGGTGCTCAGGTTATCCCCCAGGTCCTGGCAGGGCTGTGGCTCAGGTTAACCCCCAGGTCCTTGCAGGGCTGTGGCTCAGGTTAACCCCCAGGTGCTCAGGTTAACCCCCAGGTCTTGGCAGGGCTGTAGCTCAGGTTAACCCCCAGGTCCTGGCAGGGCAGTGGCTCAGGTTAACCCCCAGGTCCTGGCAGGGCAGTGGCTCAGGTTAACCCCAGGTCCTGGCAGGGCTGTGGCTCAGGTTAACCCCCAGGTGCTCAGGTTAACCCCCAGGTCCTGGCAGGGCTGTGGCTCAGGTTAACCCCCAGGTCCTGGCAGGGCTGTGGCTCAGGTTAACCCCCAGGTGCTCAGGTTATCCCCCAGGTCCTGGCAGGGCTGTGGCTCAGGTTAACCCCCAGGTCCTGGCAGGGCTGTGGCTCAGGTTAACCCTCAGGTCCTGGCAGGGCTGTGGCTCAGGGTCAGCCCCAGTTCCTGGCAGGGCTGTGGCTCAGGGTTGCCCCCAGGTGCTCAGGTTAACCCCCAGGTCCTGGCAGGGCTGTGGCTCAGGGTCAGCCCCAGGTCCTGGCAGGGCTGTGGCTCAGGTTAACCCCTGGGTGCTCAGGTTAACCCCCAGGTCCTGGCAGGGCAGTGGCTCAGGTTAACCCCCAGGTCCTGGCAGGGCAGTAGCCCAGGTTAAGCCCCAGTTCCTGGCAGGGCTGTAGCTCAGGTTAACCCCCAGGTCCTGGCAGGGCTGTGGCTCAGGGTCAGCCCCAGGTCCTGGCAGGGCTGTGGCTCACGTTAACCCCCAGGTCCTTGCAGGGCTGTGGCTCAGGGTCAGCCCCAGTTCCTGGCAGGGCTGTGGCTCAGGGTTGCCCCCAGGTGCTCAGGTTATCCCCCAGGTCCTGGCAGGGCTGTGGCTCAGGTTAACCCCCAGGTCCTGGCAGGGCTGTAGTTCAGGTTAACCCCCAGGTGCTCAGGTTATCCCCCAGGTCCTGGCAGGGCTGTGGCTCAGGTTAAGCCCCAGGTCCTGGCAGGAAGGTGGCTCAGGGTCAGCCCCAGGTCCTGGCAGGGCTGTGGCTCAGGTTAACCCCCAGGTCCTGGCAGGGCTGTAGTTCAGGTTAACCCCCAGGTGCTCAGGTTATCCCCCAGGTCCTGGCAGGGCAGTGGCTCAGGTTAACCCCCAGGTCCTGGCAGGGCAGTAGCTCAGGGTCAGCCCCAGGTCCTGGCAGGGCTGTGGCTCACGTTAACCCCCAGGTCCTTGCAGGGCTGTGGCTCAGGTTAACCCCCAGGTCCTGGCAGGGCTGTGGCTCAGGGTTGCCCCCAGGTGCTCAGGTTAACCCCCAGGTCCTGGCAGGGCTGTGGCTCACGTTAACCCCAGGTCCTGGCAGGGCTGTGGCTCAGGTTAACCCCCAGGTCCTGGCAGGGCTGTGGCTCAGGTTAACCCCTGTGTGCCCACAGGGGAGTTCGTGGCCCAGTTCAAGTTCACGGTGCTGCTGATGCCCAACGGCCCCATGAGGATCACGAGCGGCCCCTTCGAGCCCGAGCTCTACAAATCCGACCTGGAGGTGCAGGACGGGGAGCTCAAGGTAAGCTCATCATTAATATTAATCATTAATAATGCTAATATGCAAATTAAGTACCTGTGTAAACGTAAAATTATTTCATTTGTATTTCCATATGAAATATTCATAGGAAAAATGTATCTATATAGTATTTTTATTAATTATATTGTTTTTTAATAGTTATATTTACTTGGAAAATAAAACAGAAAATACATTTATAATTGTTATTAATATTAATGGATTAATTGCTAATCAGTAATAAATCTTTATATATAAATAAATTTAAAACTAAACTTTTATATATAATAAATATAAAATAGTATAAATTGTGTCTAAATAAAATATACAGTAAATAAAAATCTCTAATAAATTTATACAGTTATTAATATATATAACAATATAAAGATTACATTAATTATATAGCCTAACTAATAGCCTATTAATTAGATTATAAATTATATATTTATATGAATAGATATATAAATATAGATAACACATAGTCTAATTAATATATTAAGGAGTGAAATAGTAGCATTTTCATCTTAATTTAAAATTAATAACTGGAATAATAATGATAATATTGAGAATGAAAATGGTGATAATTGAAATATGAACAACTGAAGTATTATTGAAATATTTAATATCGAATATTTAATAATTGAAAGGGTAATACATACAATTAAAAATAAATTAATAATAAATATATTATTCATTTGGTTTATTATTTATTAATTTATTAATAAATGAATAGTTAATTTAAATTAATAAATTAAAAATTGCTAATTAATAAAGCAGCACCTCCCCAGGGTCACCTATCCTTGCTCCCATGGAGGGGAGACGAAGGAAAGGGAACCAAAACCCCACAAAATGACCCAAATTCCCAAATTTATTATTATCCAAAAAAACCCCAGGATCATTTCCCACCTCCTCACCCCTTCCCTCCTTTCCAGGCCCTTCTACAAAGCTCTGCCAGCCGGAAGACTCAGAAAAAGAAGAAAAAGAAGGTAAAATCAGTCACATTTTATGCTGGGAATTCCCAAATTCAGAATTTTGGGGTTTTTTAATGGAAAATAACCTGAAAAATCCCTGGATTTGTCCCCACAGGCTTCCAAAAACGCTGAAAACGCCACCACGGGGGAGACGGCAGAGGAGAACGAGGCCGGCGACTGAGAGCCCTTGGAGTTCTCAAATCGCCCCTTTTTTCCCCAAAAAAAAACCCCCAGAAAAACAAAATTCCATCCAGAAACGAAAGAATCTGGCACCGGTGTTGGTCCAGGCAGTCTGGAATTCCCACAGAATCCAACAGCTCCCGTTGACTTTGCCAAGGAGGGAGGAATCTCTCGGCCACTTCAGACTTCCAAAAGAAAAAAAAAAAGAGAATAAAAACACCCCAGAAAGAGCAGCAAAAGAAAAATTAATGAAAATTAGGAGTGAAAGTCGCTATTAAATCCTTAATATTCCCCATGTTTGGAGAGGTGAATTTGTAAAATCCAGGGAGAGGGAGTGGAGGGAGCTGCTGGTTCCTTCCTCCTCCTCCTCTTTGTCCTGCTGCCTTTTTTATTTTTTTAATTTTTTCCCTTTGGAAATTTTCACCAAAAAAAAACCCCCCAAAAAAACCCAAGTGATTCCACCCAGAAAAGTGCCCTGTGCGAGCAATCCAGGATTTTATCTTTTCCCTCTTTGGGATTGTACTTTAAGAATTGGGAAAAAAATCCAAATTTTAAGTTCCCCCATCCACCCACTCACCCACCAGGAGCCTTTTCTGCCTCTGCCTTGATTTATGGGATTTCAAAAAAAAAAAAATCGCTATTTTTTAACACAAACTGGTTTTTAAAATAATCCAAACCCTCTGGAAGCCGCCGACATTCCGGCCTTGCGGAGCTGAATTCCCTAAAAACCCCCGGGTTTGGGTGTTTTTTATCCTTCCCAATATCCCCGGGAGCACATTCCACCTTTTCCCCGTGAGCCAGAGGATAATTTTTATTTCACTTTTTCCCTCAGGATTCTTTGCTAATTTTGAGGGGAAAAAAATAAAAAACAAAAATCCCACCAGAATTCCTCAGGGGAGAGGTGAGGGAAGCGCTGATCCGGGATAGGCCCGAGCCTAGGGGTATCGCTCTTTTATAGTCAATTTTTTACAAAAAAACCACATAAAAACGAGAAAAAAAAGCCGATTAAACGCCGTCAGTTGAATGTTTGAGGTTTTTTTTTTTCTTTGCCGGTACCCCTGGTTCTTTTTTTCCCCTCAAGTTTTTGGGAATTCTGATTCCCGCCTTACCCAACATTCCCGGGCGTTCTCCGCAGGCCGCGGTGCTTCCTCCTCGAAATCCGAGTTTTCCACCCCAAAATAAAAAAAAACAAAAAACTCCACACGTGCAAATGTTACCAAAGTCAAATAAAAGAGAATAAACGATGCGATATTGGATTTTATTCCGGGTTTTTTTCTTCCGTCTTTCTCTGGGGATTTGGGATTGTGGGGTGGAACCCGCCTGGGCGGGTTTGGTGTTGGAAAATGGGATTTTTGAGGGGAAAATGCTCAATTTTGAGGGAAAAATGTTCATTTTTGTGGGGAAAATTACCATTTTTGAGAGAAAAAGTGCTAATTTTTGGAGGGAGAATGCTGATTTGTGAGGGAAAACTGATTTCCGAGGGGAGAAATGTTCATTTTTGAGGGAAAACCACTCCTTTCTGAGGGGAAAATTACCATTTTTGATGGGAAAATGTTCATTTTTGTGGGAAAAATGCTAATTCTTGAAGGGAAAGTGCTAATTTTTGGAGGGAAAATGCTGATTTGTGAGGGGAAAATGCTCATTTTTTGAGGAGAAAATGCTCATTTCTGAGGGGAAAACGTTCATTTTTGAGGGGAAAATGCTGATTTTTAGGGGAAAAACCCCAGATTTTGAAGGAAAAAACCCTCAATATTAAGGAAAAACAAAGCCCTCATTTTGAGGGAAAATAGAGGGGAAAAAACTCGTTCTGAGGTAAACCCCCCCTATTTTGCAGAAGTAAAAATCTCATTCTGTGGCAAAACACCCTCACTTTAAGGGAAAAATTGTAATTTTAGGCTTTAAAATTCGTTTTCCACTTGGAGACGGGAGCCAAAGCTCTTTCAATCCATAGCAGGGATTTAATAACCGCCGAGACTCGCGGAAAGTTTATTTAATTTTTTATTTTGTATCTTTTATGCTACAATATAAAAATATTTTATATTTTTACTTGAAAGGTAAGTCTCCAGAGGGGCTTCGGGATGCAACAAAATTACTGTTAAAGGCTTGGATAAGCGGAAATTGACGAAAAAAAAATTTGGTGCTTTTATTTCCAATAAATTTGAGGCGGGGAGGGACCGAACCCCGCGGCGGCGCAAAATGGCGCCCGGCGGCTGGACTACAACTCCCATGATGCCCCATCAACAAGGAACTACATTTCCCGTCGTGCCTCGCGCGGCGGTGGGCGTGGCCTGAGCGCTTGCCTATAAATAGGCCCCACCGGTCGGCTCGCGCCCCTCTCGGCCGCCGCCATCTTGGTGCCTTCCACGGCCGCCGCCTCCATCCGCCGCCATCCGCCTCCATCCGCCGCCCCCCGCCCGCCGGGACTGAGCGGGGCCCCGCCGAACCGCCATGAGGGCCAAGGTGAGTGGCGGGAGGCGGCGCGGGGGCGGCCGATGGCGCCTCAGTAGCGGCCGGGCCTGGATGGAGCGGGGAGGGGGGGGCTGCGGCCTGGACGAGCGGTGGGGGGAACCGGGGAGTGGGAGGGGTCCCAGGGTTAGAGAACGGGGGGGTCCCGGTGTGGGGAACCGGGGAACGGGAGAGGTCCCGGTGTAGGGTCTGTGGTCCCTGGGGGTGTCTTTGCTGGAGGAATGTGGGGGGAAACTGGGAGAACTGAGAGAGAGAAGCTGGTGTGGGACTGGGGGGAACTGGCGGCACCGGGGGAGCTGAACCAGTCTGGGACTGGGGTGGTGAGAGTTAAACCACTCTGGAACTGGGGTAGTGAAAGTTAAACCAGTCTGGAACTGGGGTAGTGAGAGTTAAACCACTCTGGAACTGGGGTAGTGAGAGTTAAACCAGTCTGGAACTGGGGGTAGAGACAGACAAACCAGTCTGGAACTGGGGTAGTGAGAGTTAAACCAGTCTGCGACTGGGGGTAGAGACAGACAAACCAGTCTGGAACTGGGGTGGTGAGAGTTAAACCACTCTGGAACTGGGGTAGTGAGAGTTAAACCAGTCTGGAACTGGGGGTAGAGAGAGACAAACCAGTCTGGAACTGGGAGAATCAAACCAGTATGATACTGGGGGGACTGGAGGCATTAGGAGATGCAAACCAGTGTGGAACTGGGATACTGGGAGACACGACCCCTGTGGGACTGGGGTGGGCTGGTAGGGACTGGGAGAGACAAACCAGTTTGGGACTGGGGTTACTGGGAGAGAGAAACCAGTGTGGGACTGGTGTCTGAGGGAAATGAACCAGTACAGGACTGGGGACACTGGTGGGGACTGGGAGAGACAAACCAGTGTCGGACTGGTGGCACTGGGAGAACCAAACTGGTGTGGGACTGGGGACACTGAGGGAAATAAACCAGTACAGGACGAGGGACACTGGTGGGAACTGGGAGCACTGGGAAAAGTAAACCAGAGTGGGACTGGGGGCACTGGGGAGCCAAACCAGTGGGACTGGGGGCACTGAAAGAACCAAACCAGTGTGGGGACTGGGAGCACTGGGGACAGTGGGGACACTGGTGGGTACTGGGAGCACTGGTGGCACTGGTTCAACTGGGGGGCACTGGTTTGCACTGGTGGCACTGGGATCCCTGCCCTCTCTCACTCCCTCCCCTCCCCTCTCTCCGCAGTGGCGCAAGAAGCGAATGCGCAGGTACGTGAGAGCCCCGGGCCGGCCCCGCCGCACCGGGGGCGGCTCCCGGTGCCCTCCCAGCCCGGGGGAAGCTCCCGGTGCCACCCCCGGTTCCCTCCCGGTTCCCTCCCCGGGGTGACACCGGCCCCACTCTGTTCCCAGGCTGAAGCGCAAGAGGAGGAAGATGAGGCAGAGGTCCAAGTAACGGCCCCCAGAGCGGGGACACGCCCCGGTGACGCCCGGTGACCCCTCCCGGTGCCGTCCCGGTGCTGTCCCGGTGCCACGGGGGGGCCCCGCCGGGCCGGGCCCGTTCTTTGCTTTGCGGCAGCCGCCGCGCCGTGAATAAAACTTTGTTGTTGCTAACACGGTGTGGGGGCTCTGTCGGTGACCGGGCAAGGAGGTTTGGGGGCGGAGGGGGCTTCTCCGGTAACCGGGGACCAGCGTGGAGGTCCCGCCGGTAACGGGGCTGGGGATGGAACCGAAGATTCCCCGGTAACGGGGCTGGGGGGGTCTTCAAAGAACAGGAGACGGGCAGAACCGGGGGTTTCATCAGTGTGGCCGGGGGCGGCACCGGGAATTCTCCGGTAGCGGGGCAGGTGGGTGAGACCGGGAAGGAGGAAATTCTCCGGTAACGGGGCAGGTGAGCCGGGCGAGGGTGCTGATTCCTCCGGTAACGGGGTGAGGAACCCCCCGGTAACGGCGCCGTGGGCACAGACCGGGCTCGCTCCGAGCCCACCGGGCCCTGGATCTTCCGGGATCAAGCACGCAGTAACGGCGCGACGGCGTCTCCTGCCGATGACGTCACTGCGTGACGCATTTCCGGCGCGCCGCGCGCGCGCGGCTCCTTCCGGGCCGCCCCGGAAGCGGCACCGAGCGGGTCCCGCCCGCCGCCGGCACCGGCCGCGCGTTGCTGGCGCCGGAGGTCCCGCGGGGAGGCCGCGAGCCGGTGAGTGCCGGGCTGGGCCGGGAGAGGCCGCGCTCCGCCCTCCGCCAGGCCCCGCCGCTCCCGGCGCGCTCCGTGCCCGTCCCGGTGCGGCTCGCGGGGCTGTCACGGGGCGCGGGGGACGCGCCGGGCTTCCCCCCGCGGTTCGGCGGCGCTGGCGGGCACCGGGGCTGCGGTGGGGGATCCCCGGCTGTGCTGCCCCGCTACCGGCTCCGCCGCAGCGCCGGGACTCCCCGGGATCGCTGCCGTTCCTCCCTTCTGCCCTTCCCACCGGTACCGGGCGCATTCCCGGTGCCTCCTTCTCCCCCTCCCTTCTGTGCTCGCGGGGCCCCTCCCGGTCCCTCCCTCGGTGCCCGGCGCTGGGTGAATCCCGCTCTCCCCCCGTCCCGGGGTCCCTCCCGGTTCTTCCTTCATCCCCCTCCTCCTCCTCCGGTCCTGGCATCGCTCCCGGTCCATCTCTGCGTGCCCGGCGCCCCGGGGTGGGTGTAGACCCCTTCCCCTCAGTACCGGGGTCCCTCCCTCCTTCTCTCCCGGTGCTCCGGGGTGGGATTCCCCCCTATTCCCTGTCCTTCTCTCCCTCACCCCATCCCTCCCTCTCTCTCTCCTCTGGTGACCCCTCGGGGTGGGATTCCCTCATTCCCTGTCCCTCCTTCTCTCCCTCCTGGTACCCCAGGCTGGGACTCCCCCCATTCCCTGTCCCCCATTCCTGGTCTCTCCCTCCTTCCTTTGGTGACCCCTTGGGCTGGGACTCCCCCCATTCCCTGTCCCTCCCTCCCTGACCTTGTCCCTCCTCCGGTGACCTCTCCCGGTACCCCGGGCTGGCTGTGAACCCTCTCCCCATCAGCACCGGGGTCTCTCCCACTCCCTGACCCTTCCCTCCCTGTCCCCAGCCTCCTCCCCTGCACGCACCATGCCGGACCGGGACAGTTACCCCGCCAGCACCGGCACCGGCCCCGGCGGCGTCAGCAGCGGCGACGAATCCTCGTCCGCCCTCCCCGACGACGACATCTGCCGCGACTTTTTGCGCAACGTCTGCAAGCGCGGCAAGCGCTGCCGCTTCCGGCACCCCGACATCTCCGAGGTCACCAACCTGGGCGTGCGCAAGAACGAGTTCATCTTCTGCCACGACTTCCAGAACAAGGAGTGCGTGCGCCTCAACTGCCGCTTCATCCACGGCACCAAGGAGGACGAGGATTGCTACAAGAAAACCGGCGAGCTGCCGCCGCGCCTCAGGCAGAAAGTGGCCGCGGGCTTGGGTTTGTCGCCGGCGGATTTGCCCAACAGCAAAGAGGAGGTGCCCATCTGCAGGGATTTCCTCAAGGGGGACTGCCAGCGCGGTGCTAAGTGTAAATTCCAGCACTTACAGCGGGATTACGAGTACGAGGCGCGGGGCAGAGAGCAAGGACGGCGTTACGAGCCCTTTGATGGCCTCTACGAGCCCGACGAGCCGGTGCTGAAACGGCGGCGAGCCGAGGGGCTCTACGAGAGCTACGAGTACGGCTTCGCCAGCCCGCGGGCCGTGGAGTACCGGCTGCTGGAGGAGGAGAACGTGCTGCTCAGGAAACGCGTGGAGGACCTCAAGAAGCAGGTCAACAACCTGCTGGCCACCAACGAGGTGCTGCTGGAGCAGAACGCCCAATTCCGCAACCAGGCCAAGGTGATGACGCTGAGCTCCACGGCCACGGCCACCGAGCAGCCGCTGGCGCCCACGGTGACCAACTACAACCACAGCATCGCCCAGACTCACACCACGCTCAGCAGCCAGGCCCTGCAGCCCCGCCCGGTCACCCAGCAGGATTTGGTGGCGCCGGCGGGCGCTCAGGCCGCCCCTCCCGCTAACGGGGCGCCGCCCATGAACCCCGAGATCGCGCCGCTGTCGGCGGCGGCGGCGCTGGCGCAGACCATCGCGCAGGGCATGGCGCCGCCGCCCGTCTCCATGGCGCCCGTGGCCGTGTCGGTGGCGCCGGTGGCCGTGTCCATGGCGCAGCCGCTCGGGGGCATCACCATGAGCCACGCCACCACGCCCATGGTCACCTACCCCATCGCCTCGCAGAGCATGAGGATAACGGCCATGCCACACTGACCCCCCCCTTCCCGGTACCGGGGAGCAGGGGGGGCTCGCGGTGGACGCAGGGGGTGGCGGGATGAGGACGGACGGACACACGGACACGGTGGGATGTGCCACCCCCACTCATCCCGGTGCGACCCCCGGAGCGCCGTGGGCGGACTGAGCACCGGGGGTGGTGGTACCGGGTGGTACCTGTAATGTTTTCGGCTATTAAACGGAAAAAGGCCAAAACCGCACGGGCCCGGCTGTGCGGGGAGCGGGGGGGGCGACACCGGGACCGGGAAACCGCGATGGGGGCACTGGAACGGCGACACCGGGATGGGGACACCGGGACTGGGACCGGGAAACCGGAACGGCGACACCGGGATGGGGAAACCGGGCCCGAGATGGGGACACGCGGGGCCGTGACATGGCCGCGCCCCTCGCAGAGACCACGCCCACATAGTAAATAAAGGCGTGGTCAAAATATGCGCGCGGGGGGCGTGGCCAGCAGTTGGCGGACGGTCAATGATTGACGCGTGAGGGCGCGGCCAGGGCGCGGCGCTCAATGGGCGTGGTCAGGAGCTGGCTGGCGTCCAATGGGCGGTGCGTGCGTTGTGTGGGGGCGTGTCCCGAGCCGCGCCGCTCAGCCAATCAGCGCCGCGTGCGTGCGCGGGGCGCGGCCGGGGCGGCGCCGCGGCGGGAGCGGAACGGGAGCGCGGAGCGGAGCGGGAGCGGAGATGGAGCGGCGGGGCGGGCTCGGGCTGGCGGCGCTGGGCGCCCTGGGCCGGCGGCTGCTCTGGGCGCTGCCCGCTTACGCCGCGGGGCTGCTGGGGCTCGGGGCGGGCGCCGTGGTGCTCGCCCTGGCGCTCTACGCGGGCTGGCGGCGGCGGCGGCGCGCCCGGGAGCGCGGGATGCGCGCGGCCGAGCGCCTGCACCGCGAAGAAGAAGCGGCGGTGCGCGCCGCCGCCCGCGGGGAGCTGCCGGCCTGGGTAAGGTGCTCCCAAGCCGTTATCGCTGCTGCGGCGCCGTTATCGCCCCGGGGGAAGCCCCGGCGGGATCCCCGCACCGGGCACCGCCTTCCTCTTCCTCCCCCCCACCCTCTCTCGGCGGGAGTTTGGGAAGCGCAGCCGCTCCCGGTGGGACCCCCGGGATTCCCGAGGCTCTCCCGGTTCTGCCGCGCTGCGGGCACCGCTTGAGTTCCCCGCACTTCCCGGGCGGGGTCCCGGTTCTCTGCTCCGCTCTGGGTCACGCTTGGCGCACCTGGGGACCCTCCCCAGCCCCGCGCACCCCCCCGGGACCCCCGACAGCCGCACCGGGACCCCCGGCAGCCGCCCCGGGCCCCACCGGAGCTGTCCCGGCACGGGGGACCCCGCGGCACCGCACGGTCCCCGCTGGGACCCCCGGGCGGTGCCGCGCATCCCGCACCGCTCCCGCTCCCGGTCCCTTCTCTCTGCACCCCCAGAGCCCCCCGGGCATCTCCCGGTCCCCCCGGTGCTGCTCCCCAGCCGCTCCTTGGCTTTCCCGGTGGGGCGGGACCGCACCGAGCCCTGCTCGGGGCTCGCGGCCGTGCGGGACCCCCCGGGATCACCGGGACCCCCCCCCCCCCCCCCCCATCCGCCATCCCCCGGTGGCCGCCCCAGGGCGGGGTCCCCGCGCTCCGCTGCCCGGGACAGCCCCGGTACCGCCCGGGCCTTCCGGCAGTGCCGTGACTCACCGGGCCCGGGGGGGCCGTTTCCTGCCCTCCCCGCGGGCCGGGAGGGGTCCGCACCCCCCACACCGGGACCCCCCTTTTGGGGAGGTGTTGGGGGCTGAGCGGGAGCTCGGGGGAAACTGAGGCACGGGGCCGGGAGGGGCCCGGTGTCCCCGGTGGTCCCCGCCGGGCTCAGGGCCCCCCCTCCATGTCCCCCCCCCCCCACTCAGGTCAGCTTCCCGGATGTGGAGCGGGCGGAATGGCTCAACAAGGTGAGGCGTCCGTGTGTCCGTGTGTCCCTGTGTCCGTGTGTCCGTGTGTCCCTATGTCCGTGTGTCCCTGTGTCCGTGTGTCCATGTGTCCCTGTGTCCGTGTGTCCCTGTGTCCGTGTGTCCGGCCCGCGCCGCCTCCCGCGTCCCTCCCTCCATCCCTCCCGCATCCCCCTGTCCCTCCTTCCCTCCTTCCTCCCTCCCTCTTTCCATCCCTCCCTCCCTCCTCCTTCTCCTTCCCTCTTCTGTTCCTCCCTCTTTCCGTCCCTCCCTCCCGGCCTCTTTCCCTCCCTCCCTCTCTCTCCATCCCTCAATCCCTCCCTCCCTCTCTGCGTCCATCTGTCCATCCCTGCCTCTGTCCGTCCCTCCATCCCCAGTGTCCATCCTTCCACTTCCAGTGCCCGTCTCCTTTCCCAGTGTCCATCCCCCGTGTCCATCCCCCATGCCTGTGTCCATCTCTCCATCCCTGTGTCGGGGTGTCCATCTGTCCATCCCCATGTCCATGTGTCCGTGTGTCCGGCAGGTCCTGGCCCGGGCCTGGCCGTTCCTGGGGCAGTTCCTGGACAAGCTCCTGCAGGACAGCGTGGCCCTGTCCCTGTGTCCATCCCCGTGTCCGTGTGTCCATCCCCGTGTCCATCTGTCCATCTGTCCGTGTGTCCAGCAGGTCCTGGCCCAGGCCTGGCCATTCCTGGGGCAGTTCCTGGACAAGCTCCTGCAGGACAGTGTGGCCCCGTGCCATTGTCCATCTGTCCATCCCTGTGTCCGTGTGTCCATCCGTGTGTCCATGTGTCCATCCCCGTGTCCGTCTGTCCATCCCGGTGTCCCTGTCCATGTGTCCATCCCCGTGTCCATGTGTCCATCCCGGTGTCCATCTGTCCGTGTGTCCGGCAGGTCCTGGCCCAGGCCTGGCCCTTCCTGGGCCGGTATCTCGAGAAGCTCCTGCAGGACTCGGTGGCCCCGGCCATCCGCGCCTCCAGCGCTCACCTGCAGAGCTTCACCTTCACCAGGGTGGACCTGGGGCAGAAGGTGACACTGGGGGGACCCCCTGTGCCATTGACCCCCCCAAAATCACCTCAAAACCCCTCCCACACCCGCCTAGGACCCACATAAGCCCCCCTAAATCCCCTGTAACCCCTCTCAGGATGCCCCAAAACCCCCAGACCCCCCCAGGAGCCCCTAAACACCCCCAGACCCACCCAGGACCCTCTAAATCTCCCCTAAACCCCTCCCAGGACCCCCAAAATCCCCCTAAAGCCCCCCCAGAACCCCCTAAATCCCCCTAAACCCTCCCAGGACCCCCTAACCCACCCCCAGACCCTCCCCCGAAGCCCCCCCCAGAATCCCCTAAATCCCCCTAAACCCCTCCCAGGATCTCCTAAACCCTTCCCAGGACCCCCTAAACCCCTCCCAGGACCCTCCCTAAAGCCCCCCCATGACCCCCTAAATTGTCCCCCTCAAACCTCTTCCAGGACCCCCTAAACCCCTCCCAGGACCCCATAAATCCCCCCAGACCCCCCCTAAATCCCCCTAAACCCCTCCCAGGACCCCCTAAACCCCCCCAGGACGCCCTAACCTCCCCCTAAAGCCCTCCCAGAACCCCCCTAAATCCCCCCTAAAGACCCCTAGGACCCCCTAAACACCCCCAGACCCCCTCTAAACCCCGCCCCCAGGACCCCCTAAATCCCCTGACCCCTCCCCCACAAAATACCGAGACCCCCCCCCCCCCCCCAAAAAAAATCCCAAATTTCGCCCCCCCCCCACAGCCCCTCCGTGTCCTGGGCGTCCAAGCCCACCCTGGAACCCACAAGAAGCAAATCCTGCTGGACCTCAACATCAGGTGAGACACCTGAGGGGGGGGATCCCCGAGATGGGGAGGGGTCCGGGGTGGGTGGGGAGGGGTCGTGGTGACGCCCCCACCCCAATTTGTGCCCCCCCAGCTACGTGGGCGACGTCCAGATCGACGTGGAGGTGAAGAAATTCTTCTGCAAGGCGGGGGTGAAGGGGATGCAGGTGAGGTTTTGGGGAGATGAGGGGGGGGATTTTTGGGGTGGGGGTGGGTTTGAGGGGGGGGTCCCGGCTCATTGTGGACCCCCCCCCAGCTCCATGGGGTGCTCAGGATCATCCTGGAGCCGCTGCTGGGGGATGCGCCCATCGTGGGGGCGCTCAGCCTGTTCTTCATCCGCCGCCCGGTGAGACCCCAACGGGAATAAAGGGATGGGAACGTGGGGAAAAGGGAATGGGAACATGGGGAAAAGGGAATGGGAACATGGGAAAAAGGGAATGGGAACATGGGGAAAAGGGAATGGGAACATGGGAAAAAGGGAATGGGAACATGGGAAAAAGGGAATGGGAACGTGGGGAAAAGGGAATGGGAACGTGGGGAAAAGGGAATGGGAACATGGGGAAAAGGGAATGGGAACATGGGAAAAAGGGAATGGGAACATGGAATAAAGGGAATGGGAACATGGGAAAAAGGGAATGGGAACATGGAATAAAGGGAATGGGAACCCCCCACCAAGGGAAAAAGGGAATGGGAATATGGAATAAAGGGAATGGGAACATGGAATAAAGGGAATGGGAACCCCCCACCATGGAAAAAAGGGAATGGGAACATGGAATAAAGGGAATGGGAACATGGAAAAAAGGGAATGGGAACCCCCCCAATGGAATAAAGCGAATGGGAACCCCCACCATGGAATAACGGGAATGGGAACACCCCCCCCAATGGAATAAAGGGAATGGGACCCCCCCCACCATGGAATAAAGGGGAATGGGAACCCCCCCCACGATATGGCAGGGGTGGACCCCCCCCCCAAAATAAAGGACTGGAACCCCCCCAGAGTACATTGTGGATATCCCCCCCCCCCCGATAAAAGGATCGGGAACCCCCCAGGACACAGCAGGAGTGTCCCCCACCCCAAAAAAAGGACCCCAGACCCCTCCAGGACACCCTGGGGGTGGATGCCCCCCCCCAAAAAAAGGAACAGAACCCCTCCCCAATACACATCGGTGATACCCCCCCCCAACAAAAAGGACCCCAGACACCCCCCCCAAATAAAGACCACCAGGAGTGCCCCTCCCTCTGTTACCCCCCCCCCATTGCAGACGCTGGACATCAACTGGACAGGAATGACCAACCTGCTGGACATCCCGGGGCTCAGGTGAGCCCCCCCCGCTTTTTGGGGACCCTCTGGGGACCCCCCCTGACCGTGCTTGTCCCCCCCCGACCGTGTTTGTGTTTGTGTCCCCCCCCCCGTCCCCAGCTCCATGTCGGACTCGATGATCATGGACAGCATCGCCTCCTACCTGGTGCTGCCCAACCGGCTCCTGGTGCCGCTGCTGCCCGACCTGCCCGAGGCTGCGCGGCTGCGCTGGCCCCTGCCCAGGGTGAGGGGCTGGGGAGGGGGCCGGGGGGGTCGGGACACCCCCGTTTTACCTCTAGGACCCCCCCATTTTACCTTTTGGACCCCCTCATTTTCATTTTCTGACCCTCTCCATTTCCCCCTTCTGACCCCCCAATTTTACATTTCTGACCCCCCCGAGGCTGCGCTGGCCCCTGCCCAGGGTGAGGGGCTGGGGGGGGCCGGGGGGGTCGGGACACCCCCGTTTTACCTCTAGGACCCCCCCCCATTTTACCTTTATGACCCCCTGCTTTTCATTTTCTCTCCCTCTCCATTTTATTCCTTCTGACTGCTCAATTTTACGTTTCTGACCCCTCCGTTTTCTCTTTCTGATCCCCTCAATTTTCCCTCCCTGATCTCTGCCATTTTCCCCTTTGGACACCCCCATTTCCCCCTTCTGACTCCCCCAAATTTCACCCTTTTAACCCTTCCCATTTTCATTTTCTCACCCTCTCCATTTTTCCCTTCTGACACCCTCAAGGCTGCGCTGGCCCCTGCCCAGGGTGAGGGGCTGGGAGGGGGCTGGGGGGGTCGTGACACCCCCGTTTTACCTTTATGACCCCCCCCATTTTACCTTTATGACCCCCCCATTTTCATTTCCTGACCCTCTCCATTTTTCCCTTCTCACCCTCTCCATTTTTCTCCTTCTGACCCCTCCGTTTTCTCTTTCTGACCCCCTCAATTTTCCCTCCTGATCTCTGCCATTTTCCCCTTTGGACACCCCCATTTCCCCCTTCTGATTCCCCCAAATTTCACCCTTTTAACCCTTCCCATTTTCATTCTCTCACCCTCTCCATTTTCTCCTTCTGACACCCCCATTTTACCTTTATGACCCCCCCATTTTACCCTCTGACCCTCTCCCATTATCACTTTCTGATCCCCCCTCATTTTCCCCTTCAGACCCCCCCCATTTTCCCTCTTTTCCCCTTTCCCCTTTTTTCTTCTCCTTTTCCCCTTTTTTTCTTCTCCTTTTCCCCTTTTTTTTCTTCTCCTTTTCCCCTTCCCCCTCCATTCTTTCCACCCCTTTCCCTCCTTTTTCCCCTCCCTTCCCTTTCCTCCCTCCACCTCCATTTCTCGCTGTCACTGCCTGTCCCAGGGCTCGTGTCCCCCTCAAGTGACCCCCCCTGACCCCAGTGTCCCCTCGGTGTCCCCAGGACCTGCTGTGGGTGTCCCTGGTGCCCGTGTGTCCCCATGGTGACCCCATTGTCCCCTCACTGTCCCCATTGTCCCCAGGGCATGGTGCGGGTGTCGCTGGTGACCCTGTTGTCCCCATAGTGACCCTGCTGTCCCCATTGTCCCCTCACTGTCCCCTCGGTGTCCCCAGGGCGTGGTGTGGGTGTCGCTGGTGGCTGTGTCCCCCCATGGTGACCCTGTTGTCCCCTCACCGTCCCCATTGTCCCCAGGTTGTGGTGCGGGTGTCGCTGGTGGCCGTGTGTCCCCATTGTCCCCTCACTGTCCCCATTGTCCCCAGGTTGTGGTGCGGGTGTCACTGGTGACCCTGCTGTCCCCATGGTGACCCTGCTGTCCCCATGGTGACCCTGTTGTCCCCATTGTCCCCTCACTGTCCCCATTGTCCCCAGGGCATGGTGCGGGTGTCCCCAGTGACCCTGCTGTCCCCATGGTGACCCTGCTGTTCCCTCACTGTCCCCTCTCTGTCCCCAGGGCGTGGTGCGGGTGTCCCTGGTGACCCTGCTGTCCCCATGGTGACCCTGCTGTCCCCATTGTCCCCTCACTGTCCCCATTGTCCCCAGGGCGTGGTGTGGGTGTCCCTGGTGACCCTGTTGTCCCCATTGTCCCCTCACTGTCCCCATTGTCCCCAGGGCGTGGTGCGGGTGTCTCTGGTGCCCGTGTGTCCCCATGGTGACCCTGCTGTCCCCTCGGTGTCCCCAGGTTGTGGTGCGGGTGTCGCTGGTGACCCTGTTGTCCCCATGGTGACCCTGCTGTCCCCTCTCTGTCCCCATTGTCCCCAGGGCGTGGTGCGGGTGTCCCTGGTGACCCTGTTGTCCCCATTGTCCCCTCACTGTCCCCTTGGTGTCCCCAGGGTGTGGTGCGGGTGTCGCTGGTGGCCGCGCGGGCGCTGCGCTCCAAGGATCGGTTCCTGGGCGGGCTCGTCCAGGGCCGCTCGGACCCGTACGCGCTGCTCAGGGTGGGGACACAGGCGGCCACCAGCAGGGTCATCGGGGACAGCCTGGACCCCGTCTGGGACGAGATGTACGAGGTGAGAGGGACAGATGGACAGACAGAGGGACACTGAGATGGACAGAGGGACACACAGACACAGGGAGGGACAGGGGGACACAGGGATGGACACTGAGATGGACAGAGGGACACACAGACACAGGGTGGGGACACAGGCGGCCACCAGCAGGGTCATCGGGGACAGCCTGGACCCAGTCTGGGACGAGATGTATGAGGTGAGAGGGACAGACGGACACAGGGATGGACAGGGGGACAGGGGGACACAGGGATGGACAGACAGAGGGACACAGGGAAGGACACAGGTGGCGACCAGCAGGGATGAATGGACAGAGGGATGGACACCGGGGATGGGCGGTGGAGATGGAGGGATGGACACCGGGGATGGACAAGAAGGGATGGACAGAGGGATGGACAGAGGGATGGACACTGGGGACGGACAGAGGGACAGACAGAAGGATGGAGGGATGGACAGAGGGACAGAGGAATGGACGGAGGGACGGACAATGGGGATGGAGGGACGGACACCAGGGACGGACAAAGGGACAGACAGAGGGACAGACAGAGGGATGGAGGGATGGACAGAGGGACACACAGAAGGATGGACAGAGGGACAGAGGAATGGACGGAGGGACGGACAATGGGGATGGAGGGACGGACACCAGGGACGGACAAAGGGACAGACAGAGGGACAGACAGAGGGACAGACAGAGGGATGGAGGGATGGACAGAGGGACACACAGAAGGATGGACAGAGGGACAGAGGGATGGACGGAGGGACGGACAATGGGGATGGAGGGACGGACACCAGGGATGGATGGATGGACACTGGGGACGGACAGAGGGACAGACAGAAGGATGGACAGAGGGACAGAGGAATGGAAGGAGGGACGGACAATGGGGATGGAGGGACGGACAATGGGGATGCATGGCAGGGATGGACAGAGGGACAGAGGGATGGACACGGGGGCCCCGCCCTGGTCCCCAGGGAGATTTTGGGGACACGGGGATGCCCCAGGGGCACACGGGACCCCCCATCCCCGCTGTCCCCCCCAGTTCATGGTGCACGAGGTGCCCGGGCAGGAGCTGGAGGTGGAGCTCTTCGACAAGGACCCCGACAAGGACGATCTGCTGGGCAGGTGAGGGGGGCACCCCCAAATTTGGGGAGGGGTCTCCACCCTCTCCCCCCAAACCCCCAAATTCCCAAACCCCCAAATCCCCCAAAATCCCCAAATTCCTAAATCCCCAAATTCCCAAATCCCCAAATCCCCCAAAATCCCCAAATTCCCAAATCCCCAAATTCCCAAATCTCCAAATCCCCAAATTCCCAAATCCCCAAATCCCCAAATTCCCAAACCCCCAAATCCCAAAATCCCAAAACCCCCAAATCCTCAAAAATCCCCAAATCCCCAAAAAATCCCCAAATATTCCCAAATTTCCCCCCTCCCCAGGATGAAGCTGGACCTCGGGGAGGTGCTCAGAGCTCGGGTGATGGACGAGGTGAGCTCTGGGGGATTTGGGAATTTTTTGGGGATTTGGGGATTTTTGGGGATTTGGGGATTGGGGATCTGAGGATTTGGGAATTTGGTGATTTGGGGTTTGGGGATTTGAGGATTTGGGGATGTGAGGATTTGGGGATTTGGGGTTTGGGGGGGTCACACTGATGCCCCCTCCCCATTTTTCCCCTTCTCCCGCTTTTCCCCCATTTTCCCCTTTTTCCCATTTTCCCCATTTTTCCCCTTTTCCCCCTTTTCCCCATTTTTCCCCTTTTCCTCATTTTCCCCATTTTCCCCTTTCCCCCATTTTCCCCTTTCCCCCATTTTCCCCCTTTCCCCCATTTTCCCCATTTTCCCCTTTCCCCCATTTTCCCCCTTTTCCCCTTTTCCCCATTTTTCCCCTTTTCCCATTTTTCCCCATTTTCCCCCAAGTGGTTCCCGCTGCAGGAGGGCGGGCAGGGCCGGCTCCACCTGCGCCTGGAGTGGCTCTCGCTGCTCTCCGATGCCTCCAAGCTGGACCAGGTCAGTCCCGGGACAATTTTGGGGTTCAGCTGTGTTGGAAGGGGGGGGGGGGGGGGGGGGTCCTGCCTATCAGACCCCTCCCCAAAATTTTTGGCCTCCCCCAGGTTTTGGAAAAGAACCAAAAAATCGTGGCCAAGCCTGACCCGCCCTCCTCCGCCATCCTCGTGGTGTATCTGGACAGGGCTGAGGGGCTGCCCGTGAGTCTGGGGGGGTTTAGGGGGGGTTTAGGGGGGTCCTAAAGGGGGTCAGAAGTGGGGGACCCCCCCCTTGACCCCCCGTTTTTGGTGCAGGTAAGGAAAGCAGGCAAGGAGCCCAACCCCGTGGTGCAGGTGTCGGTGCAGGACCGGTCACCAGGGAGAGCAAGGTGGGAAGGGTCTGGGGGATTTTGGGGGGTTTTTGGGGCGTTTTGGGGGTCTGACCTGAGCCCCCCCACCCTCCCTAAGGTGGTCTGCAACACCTCAGCCCCCGTGTGGGAGGACGCCTTCCGCTTCTTCCTGCACAACCCCCGCAACCAGGACGTGGATTTCCAGGTGGGACCCCAAAAATCCCGGCTCTGTGTGCCCCCAAATCCCCCCAAAATCCCCCAAAAGCCCGGCTCTGTTTGCCCCCAAATCCCCCCCAAAATCCCGGCTCTGTGTCCCCCCAAAACCCAGCTCTGTCTGCCCCCAAATCCCCCCAAAATCCCGGCTCTGTGTGCCCCCCAAATCCCCTCAAAACCCGGCTCGGTGTGCCCCCAAATCCCCCCAAAACCTGGCTCTGTGTGCCCCCCAAATCCCCCCCAAATCCCCCAAAACCCGGCTCTGTGTGCCCCCAAATCCCCCCAAAATCCCGGCTCTGTGTGCCCCCAAATCCCCGGCTCTGTGTCCCCCAAATGCCCCCCAAATGCCCCCCAAAACCCAGCTCTGTGTGCCCCCAAATGCCCCCAAAACCCGGCTCTGTGTGCCCCCAAATCCCCGAAAATTCCGGCTCTGTGTCCCCCCAAAATCCTGGCTCTGTTTGCCCCCAAATCCCCCCAAAGCCCCGGCTCTGTGTGCCCCCAAATCCCCCCAAAATCCCCCCAAAATCCCGGCTCTGTTTCTCCTCAAATGCCCCCATATTCCCCCCTTTTTTCTCCATATCTTCCCCTCCCTTTTTTCCCCTTTTCCCCCCATTTCCCCCCCTCTTCCCCACCTTTTTTTTCTCATTTTCCCCTTTTTTCCCCCCACCTTTTTTCCCCATTTTCACCCCCCTTTTCTCCCCTATTTTCCCCCTTCTTTTTCCCCTCCTCTTCCCTCCCTTTCCCTCCCCTTTTCCCCCCATTTTTAATCCCATTTCCCCCTTTTTCTCCCA